>NC_048571.1:80329795-80342295 GCF_013265735.2 Oncorhynchus mykiss | reverse complement strand
AACCAGGAGATATCACAGATGTAAGTCTGATCTCTGAAAACACTTTCCTAGCACTGCTGTCTGATGTCTTAATAGCAGATCTTTATTTAATTTGCAGGCAACCCCTCCGTGTCTCTCTTTTCCCACCTATTTAATGGTTGAGGAAATAAGTTGCGTCAGCACACTAGGCCTATGTGGATTATTAGTATTGTATGCCTGTATTACTAGAGGCATGTGCCATGAGTGTGCAGTATTAGTGCCAATGTGAGAATACACTGGACAGGACCATGGCTGATTTTATTCTCCCTGCTGTGAAAGTGGATTGTTCTGTTAATTACACAGTAACAGAGGTCAGGGCCAGGAATGCTTTGCTTGTAGCAATGCAGCCTATTAATGTCAATAAAAACAATTAGAAACATTTGTTCAGCACCTTTCATACAATACATGGTGGTTATCAAATGAACTCCTAAAACGGTAAGTGGTCTATGTAATTAGGCCAGGGTAAGCTAAACCCACAGTCTGTTACGCTTGGTTAGGGCTGGCCCATATTTCGGTCATAGTTAATAGTCAGGCTTGGATAGGGTTTGCAATGCATTTCACTGCACCTTTTTTAATTTTCAGTTTATTTGGTCTGGCAATATGGGTGTAGCCCACTCAGAAGGCAGAAAGCCAAACACAACAAATCTGTCCTTTCCTCATTCCCTCTTAGAGACATATTAATGACTCAGGGCTCTCTCTCTCTCGCTCTCTCTCTCTCTCTCTCTGTTTCTGTCTCCCTCTGTCTCTCTGTCTGTCTCTCTCTCTGTTTCTCTGTTTCTCTCTTTCTGTCTCTCTGTCTCTGTCTCTGTCTCTCTCTCTGTTTCTGTCTCCCTCTCTCTGTCTCTCTGTTTCTGTCTCCCTCTCTCTGTCTCTCTGTTTCTGTCTCCCTCTGTCTCTCTGTCTGTCTCTCTCTCTCTGTTTCTCTCTGTTTCTCTCTTTCTCTCTCTTTCTGTCTCTCTGTCTCTGTCTCTCTCTCTGTTTCTGTCTCTCTCTCTCTGTCTCTCTCTCTGTTTCTGTCTCCCTCTGTCTCTCTTTCTGTCTCTCTGTCTCTGTCGCTCTCTCTGTTTCTGTCTCCCTCTCTCTGTCTCTCTGTTTCTGTCTCCCTCTGTCTCTCTGCCTGTCTCTCTCTCTCTGTTTCTCTCTGTTTCTCTCTTTCTCCCTCTCTCTGTCTCTCTGTTTCTGTCTCCCTCTGTCTCTCTGCCTGTCTCTCTCTCTCTGTTTCTCTCTGTTTCTCTCTTTCTCTCTCTGTCTGTCTCTCTGTCTCTGTCTCTCTCTCTGTTTCTCTCTCTCTCTCTCTCTCTGTTTCTCTCTGTTTCTCTCTTTCTCTCTCTTTCTGTCTCTCTGTCTCTGTCTCTCTCTCTGTTTCTCTCTCTCTCTCTCTCTCTCTGTTTCTCTCTGTTTCTCTCTTTCTCTCTCTTTCTGTCTCTCTGTCATCCCAGGGAATTGTACACTGAGACGTACATTTTTTGACAACAATCCATAAACTCATCATCTAACTTCAATCAACACACTTTTTTTAATGGTAGTAAAACGTTATTGACACTTTATTTTTCTCTTTCCTCTTCCTCAGGTCGTAGGACCAAGAGGACCTGGAGGCCCTATGGTATGGAAAGCATTTCAACAATTTCCACTATGTAATAGGTGTGAATTTCCCACATGTATTAGGTGTGAATTTCCCACATGTATTAGGTGTGCATTTCCCACATGTATTAGGTGTGAATTTCCCACATGTATTAGGTGTGCATTTCCCACATGTAATAGGTGTGAATTTCCCACATGTATTAGGTGTGAATTTCCCACATGTATTAGGTGTGCATTTCCCACATGTATTAGGTGTGCATTTCCCACATGTAATAGGTGTGAATTTCCCACATGTATTAGGTGTGCATTTCCCACATGTATTAGGTGTGCATTTCCCACATGTAATAGGTGTGAATTTCCCACATGTATTAGGTGTGCATTTCCCACATGTATTAGGTGTGCATTTCCCACATGTAATAGGTGTGAATTTCCCACATGTATTAGGTGTGAATTTCCCACATGTATTAGGTGTGAATTTCCCACATGTAATAGGTGTGAATTTCCCCCATGTATTAGGTGTGAATTTCCCCCATGTATTAGGTGTAAATTTCCCCCATGTATTAGGTGTCAATTTATCCCATGTATTAGGTGTGTTTTTCCCACATATGATAGTGTTAATTTCCCTCATCATGTTCCTTAATTATTCCACCACCTTGGACCAGATCCCTAGGGTCCCTTATTAAAAGTAGTGCCCTACATTGGCAATAGGGTGGATACTCACTAGTCTCTCCTCCATCCTCAGGGCCCCCCAGGAGAGCAGGGACCACGCGGAGACAGAGGAGACAAAGGCGATAAGGTGAGTTTTATAGCAGGAGATCCTTTCCGTGCCATTCTCTCTCTCTCTCTCCCTCTCTCTCTCGCTCTCTTTCTCTCTCTCTCTCTCTCCCTCTCTCTCTCTCTGTCTATCTGTTTCTCCCTCTCTCTAAGACTAAACAATGCATAATTCAGAGTCTAAACTATTCCTATTGGTCTGATAGATAGAGAATGCTCTGGTCAGGAGGAGCTGCTGGACTCATTGCTGGTCTCAGCAGCAGCATCAGCAGGCTGTCATTGGAGGAGCAAAGCAGATCCAGCTCAATGCTGTCATGTGTAGTTTCCATTAGGCCGTGTCTGTGGTCTGGGTTGTTTAGCAGATGTGTGTGATGAAGAAGAAGATGAAAAAGAAGAGGAGGTGTGTGTGTGAGGCTGGTGGGAGGAGCTATAGGAGGGATGGGCTCATAGGAGTGTCTGGAATGGAATCACTGGAACGGAGTCAAACACATAGTTTAAATGTGTTTGCCATGTCTGGTACCATTCCATTGATTCCATTCTCAACATTACAATGAGCCAGTCCTTCTATAGCTCCTCCCACCAGCCTCCTCTGGTGTGTGTGTGTGTGTGTGTGTGCGTGTGCGTGTGCGTGTGTGTGTGTGTGTGTGTGTGTGTGTGTGTGTGTGTGTGTGTGTGTGTGTGTGTATGTGTGTGAAGCCGTAAACCTGTGGCTGTCAGGGAACCGACAGTCCAACCCACAGCCACGTGTGTGTAATAAATCAGTGATGTTAGGATGGGGAGAGAGAGGCTGTAATGACTTTGATCATTGTGGTAATCTGTGTTAAACACCAATAGTATGTCAACATCATGGCCTCAGCCCCAGTCACAGCTCCAGGCCAGGCTTCTGTGATGTTTAAATATGTGTTTGTGTATAATATTTTGGCGGTACGTAGGTTATGAATATGTATTCTTGAGGTTGTCTGAAAGGAAGATTTTTTTTAACAAGAGATGTTCTGATTATGAAGAAAGATTTGTCCCACAGTGCTGTTAGTTTGTGTGTTCAGACTGTCGTCTAATGAGAGTTTTCTAAGGAAATGTTCTGATTATGAAGACCTTGTGTACCTCTGTATGTCAAATCAAATTAATTTATTTCAAATGTTCAAATCAAATTAATTTATAAAAGCCCACCTGCAAGCAATGCAGGTGTAGAAGCACGGTGGCTAGGAAAAACTCCCTAGAAAGGCCAGAACCTAGAAAGAAACCTAGAGAGGAACCAGGCTATGAGGCTATATGTCTGTCTGTCACAGTGGAGGAGGTTGTTTGTTCAGGTTCCTATTTAATATAATAGTTTTAATGAGAGATGTTGTGTTTTTGGTTTTATTTAGTCTTGTATTTGGCCCCAAGCTTTGGTTTAATTTAGGCTTGTGTTTGGCCCCAAGCTTTGGTTTTATTTAGTGTTGTATTTGGGCATAATGGTTTTAGAGGTAGGTAGGTAGGTAGGTAGGTAGGTAGGTAGGTAGGTAGGTAGGTAGGTAGGTAGGTAGGTAGGTAGGTAGGTAGGTAGGTAGGTATGAAGGTGAATCCATTTTCTCCAGTCTGCCTACACTAGTTTAATGAGACATTTTGTTGAAGACAGGTCTCTCACATGTTCTTCCTTCAGGACATCATATGATAAAAGAAGACAGTTTCTGTTATTGAAGAACAGTCTAGATTAGAGAAGGTTGGTTGGTTGTTGTGTCTGTAGTGGATGTGAAACTGGCCCATTGGTTGGTTGTTGTGTCTGTAGTGGAAGTGAAACTGGCCCATTGGTTGGTTGTGGTGTCTGTAGTGGATGTGAAACTGGCCCATTGGTTGGTTGTTGTGTCTGTAGTGGAAGTGAAACTGGCCCATTGGTTGGTTGTTGTGCCTGTAGTTGAAGTGAAACTGGCCCGTTGGTTGGTTGTTGTGTCTGTAGTGGAAGTGAAACTGGCCCGTTGGTTGGTTGTTGTGTCTGTAGTGGAAGTGAAACTGGCCCGTTGGTTGGTTGTTGTGTCTGTAGTGGAATTGAAACTGGCCCGTTGGTTGGTTGTGGTGTCTGTAGTGGATGTGAAACTGGCCCATTGGTTGGTTGTTGTGTCTGTAGTGGAAGTTAAACTGGCCCATTGGTTGGTTGTGGTGTCTGTAGTGGATGTGAAACTGGCCCATTGGTTGGTTGTTGTGTCTGTAGTGGAAGTGAAACTGGCCCATTGGTTGGTTGTTGTGTCTGTAGTGGAAGTGAAACTGGCCCATTGGTTGGTTGTGGTGTCTGTAGTGGAAGTGAAACTGGCCCGTTGGTTGGTTGTTGTGTCTGTAGTGGAAGTGAAACTGGCCCATTGGTTGGTTGTTGTGCCTGTAGTGGAAGTGAAACTGGCCCATTGGTTGGTTGTTGTGTCTGTAGTGGAAGTGAAACTGGCCCATTGGTTGGTAGTTATGTCTGTAGTGGAAGTGAAACTGGCCCGTTGGTTGTTGTGTCTGTAGTGGAAGTGAAACTGGCCCGTAGCATGTTGGCTGGAGTACATTGGTGACATCACACCATTGGTGACGTCACACCAACTGCTGCTGATATAGTGACAGACTTGTCTCTTGCTCGGTTGGCTAAAATGGTTGGCTCTGAGTGACATGTGCACAGTATTTGCTTATGCCGCCAATGATTTTACTTACATAACTCTGGTAGATTTATTTGACAGGGACAATGCACCTGATCTCTGTGAATCTGGCAAGTTAGCTAATAGCTAATAGTCTCTGACCCAGCCAGGGGAACAGGTAGTGGTTAGCTAGTGCCAGATGTGGAATTGGAATTGGTTTGACTTTCTAAATTGACTGGAATTTAAATGGAATTGACCCCAACCCTGGTTATAACATTGGATATAATGTCCTCAGGTCAGGTCCAGCATGTTTTCATCTTTGATAATGGAGATTTTTTTACTTTTACAATTACTGTTTTTAATTCACATTTTCAGTCTACAATTTGCTTTTCCAATTTGGCATTTTTGTATTATTATTTTGTACCTGCTACTATAGAAACATTTGCAATTAAGTCTTTGTTTGCACCAAAATGAAAGAGGAATGAACACACACAGTGTTGTGAACACATTCCTTCAATGATCATTTGTCAGAGCATGCAGTGTGGTATGCTGGGATTCTCAGAAAAAATGTGCTTCAAACATTTTGACCTGCCAACTTTTTCCTCTGGTTGTTGAATGAGCAACATCTCATCTCCAGTAACATACCGCTTTAGATTCTACTATTGAGTTTTAATACAACTTTAAGTACATAGACATAACAATCACACGCTTTGACATGAACTGTCTGTAACACGCAAAGTCAGACATCAATGACTCACAGCAAAGGGCTGGTTGACATCATCCGTTGACTGAGGGAATAGTTTGCCAACCCTTAATTTCATGTTGTTATCAGGAAGTGTTTGGAAAGGACACAGTTGGTATTAGGTTGCTGTAACAATATCTGCCTGGCCAGGTTGTAATCATGTATCCCAGGTAGTAACATGCCCCAGGCTGCATCATGGAATAGAGGCTGTTTACATGCTGGATTTCTGGATTTTTTTGCTCAACATTTTTTTGACTGTAAAATCAGTTGTTTTTTAAATGAATTTATTTTCAATGAATAACGATACAAATTGGTGTTCAGTTGCCAAGTGGGATAGTTTGAAAACAAGTTGCTCAAATAGTTACTGCAGTGTCCTAAGTGATCAGAATCTGATCCACTGCGTATGAATTCTTCTGGACTTTATCCTGACATTATCCTGACTTTTTCTCAGTAAAGTACAATTAGCCTAGAATCAGCTAGTTTTAGCTGATGACATGGGACTACCCTGTACAGAACAGCAGCACCTTCATATCTGGAAATAGTCATTTTGAAAACAAAATGGCACCTACTGTACCTCTCTAAGAGAACTGTCAATGGATATTATTATTGTCTCACATTACTGAAGGGCAGTTTCATGTCCCTGACTTTTCATCTGAAGTATTAGGATTACCACACATTTTTTTTCTTTGCAATTTTTGTGGGATTGTATTATATTTAAAGTTTCCCCTGTGAAACAACTTATTTCTACTGTGACTGCCAAAGAAATTGATTTATTTGATGTTGAAGTGATAGCGTTCAAAGTTCAGTATTTTTATTGTCCATTTGGGATAGAATTTGAAAGAAATACAAAAGCTTTCAGCTTTCGAGGAAGATACCCTATTGAGATGACATGCTATTATTCATCTAACTCCTCTCTCTGTCTCCCGTCTCAGGGCAGTCCCGGGCCCCGTGGCAGAGATGGCGAGCCTGGTACCCCTGGTAACCCCGGCCCCCCCGGACCCTCAGGACCTAACGGACCTCCCGGCCTTGGAGGAGTAAGTATCTCTGCAGAAAAATCTGAAATAGCAGTTATATAGTCCCAAAATATATCAATGTGTAAAAGTGAAAGCACATGCAGAGTGCAAAATGGACGTGCTTTCGTCTTTTATGGATCATGGAGGTGTATCTCAAAATAACAAGGCGTGGGCTAGCTAATTATATCAATAAAGACGTTGGGGTTGAAAATGGGAAGTGAAAGGGTGTAATAGTGGAAAGGTGTAATAGTGAAAGGGTGTAATGGTGAAAAGTTGTAACAGTGAAAGGGTGTAATAGTGAAAAGTTGTAACAGTGAAAGGGTGTAATAGTGAAAAATTCTAACAGTGAAAGGGTGTAATAGTGAAAGGGTGAAATAGTGAAAGGGTGTAATAGTGAAAGGGTGTAATAGTGAAAGGGTGTAATATTGTGAGATGTTTTGCACAGAAGAACTAGGCAAAGAAACGGCGGTATAGTGTAGAATGGTGGGATAGAGAGAGACACGGTGGAATGCTTTTCATTCCTGGTGAGAGAAGAAGGGAGGAAGGAGAGAGAGAAAGAGGGAGGTGGCTAGACAGGAGGCAGCATGATAGATTTGGGGAAGGGGAGAAGAGGGAAGGAGGGAAGGGGAGGAGAGGAAGGAGGGGAGGAGAGGAAGGAGGGAAGGGGTGAAGAGAGGACGAAAGGGAGGAGGGGAACGGGAGAAGGGGAGAAGTGGGGAGGAGAGAAAGGGGAGCAGAGAGGAGGAGAAGAAGGGGAGCAGAGAGGAGGAGAGAAAGGGGAGCAGAGAGGAGGAGAGGAAGGGGAGAAGTGGGGAGGAGAGGAAGGAGGGAAGGGGAGAAGGGAGGAGTAAAGGAAAGGGGAGAAGAGGGGAGGGGCTTTGAAGAAAACACAAGGAGATATTTAGTGAAGGAGAAAGATGAAAATAGTTATCGTACACCACTCCCTGTCTCTACTGTTGATCTGGTATCCATCCCCTCTACCATCTACTGTTGACCTGGTATCCATCCCCTCTACCATCTACTGTTGATCTGGTATCCATCCCCTCTACCATCTACTGTTGATCTGGTATCCATCCCCTCTACCATCTACTGTTGATCTGGTATCCATCCCCTCTACCATCTACTGTTGATCTGGTATCCATCCCCTCTACCATCTACTGTTGATCTGGTATCCATCCCCTCTACCATCTACTGTTGATCTGGTATCCATCCCCTCTACCATCTACTGTTGATCTGGTATCCATCCCCTCTACCATCTACTGTTGATCTGGTATCCATCCCCTCTACCATCTATGTTGATCTGGTATCCATCCCCTCTACCATCTACTGTTTATCTGGTATCCATCCCCTCTACCATCTACTGTTGATCTGGTATCCATCCCCTCTACCATCTACTGTTGTTGATCTGGTATCCATCCCCTCTACCATCTACTGTTGTTGATCTGGTATCCATCCCCTCTACCATCTACTGTTGATCTGGTATCCATCCCCTCTACCATCTACTGTTGTCACACAGACAGAGACACACGGATCCTGTTTAGTCATGCTGTGCTGTCTGAGAGTAGACTACCATGACAGATATATGCCGACTGTTATGACGAGAGTGTTCAAATATTTTTGTGGTCATATTACAGTGTCTTATTGATGCCATTTGTCTTCCAACAGAACTTTGCTGCTCAGATGGCTGGAGGATTTGACGAGAAGGCTGGCGGAGCACAGATGGGCGTGATGCAAGGACCAATGGTGAGAGAGATTATGAGAAACATCATAACACCTTAATCCTGGCGCCATTTAACCAGTTTTCTCCCATCGGCTTGGGAGTAGTATCATTTCCCAGGTTTCTATATGTTCTCCCGTGGGATGCAAAACAAATGCAAGAATGTCACGTCTGGTCTGCTCTGACTAATGCCTACGTGAGACGAGCTTAGGTGAATGGGTATCAGAGTGACTCAACACCCCTCTATGGAATGTACCAGGGTTTGGTTTGGGCCGACACACTCCTATGGAGTGTACCAGGGTTTGGTTTGGGCCGACACCCTCCTATGGAGTGTACCAGGGTTTGGTTTGGGCCGACACCCTCCTATGGAGTGTACCAGGGTTTGGTTTGGGCCGACACCCTCCTATGGAGTGTACCAGGGTTTAGTTTGGGGCAAACAGACTTGGTCTTCATTAAAAAAAAAAAATTTGAGTTTACTGAAAACTCCAACGAGCTGGCTGGCAGCTGGCATCACATCCAGCTGGCATCACATCCAGCTGGCATCACCTCCAGTCTGTCAGCCAGAGGGAAAAGAAGAGCACACTCACTAGGAACTATTTTGGTTTGGAAACCCACCAAGCAGCGCTCGGCTGGCTGCTCCCACAGCGAGCTTTTGGCTAGCTGGTGTAGCTGAAGTCTGAGACCCAGTCACCACTGTGGATTGTACCCCATTAGAGACCTGTGGAGAGGGGAGCTGGGGTTGACTCTTCACTGCGAGTCAACACCCTACGTCTCTACCTACACCCCCTGGTCCCTAACACAGTGTCTTCACTGAGAGGCAGTGGTCCACACCACCCAAACACACACACACATACAGTCCCCAAACACACACACACAGACTCCAAACATTCACCCACACTCCGCCTACGAATGGACATAGAGCACCATTGATAAGCCGCTAGTCCGTTGCGGCGGTGGATTTGTCCGCGGTGCGCCCTGCTGAAAAGATGACTTTCATTCCCTTCCTACTGTTGTTGATCTGGTATCCATCCCCTCTAGCATCTACTGTTGATCTGGTATCCATCCCCTCTACCATCTATGTTGATCTGGTATCCATCCCCTCTACCATCTACTGTTGATCTGGTATCCATCCCCTCTACCATCTACTGTTGATCTGGTATCCATCCCCTCTACCATCTATTGTTGATCTGGTATCCATCCCCTCTACCATCTATGTTGGTCTGGTATCCATCCCCTCTACCATCTACTGTTGATCTGGTATCCATCCCCTCTACCATCTACTGTTGATCTGGTATCCATCCCCTCTACCATCTACTGTTGATCTGGTATCCATCCCCTCTACCATCTACTGTTGATCTGGTATCCATCCTCTCTACCATCTACTGTTGATCTGGTATCCATCCCCTCTACCATCTACTGTTGATCTGGTATCCATCCCCTCTACCATCTGCTGTTGATCTGGTATCCATCCCCTCTGTCAGTAACTGCTCTGTGCTGCCTCAGGGAAGTTTGCTTTGGCTGCTGCCCTGCATTTCTCCACTATAATCAGTCTAAACACCAACACTATGAATACTGTGTTGTAGAGAGCAGAAAAGGTTGTCTTACTGTTGTCCAGGTGCCATTTCATGAGTGGAGCAGTGTAAATCACATGTTTTATTATTTTAACCTTTTCGTTTTTCTTAGAGAGAATGTCTAGGCTGCGACTGAAATGCCACTATATTCCCTTTATAGTGGGACTACTTCTCCCCTACTTAGTGCACTGCTTTAACCCAGTACCCATAGATCTCTGGTCATAAGTAGTACACTATGTAGGGAATAGGGTGTGATTTCAGATGCATTCTCACTGATCAGGTACATTTTCTCATCGTCTTGTCTTTGGTCATGTAATGATTTTCTCTGTGTGACAGATTTGGCTCATCACCTGTGTAGAATGTGAAACGTCTCTCTGAACTCTGAGTAACGATGCACGATGACGTTGAGCTGACAAGAGTATTACACCTACTGACAAGACAAGTCTTTATAAACTGGAGGAGATTAACGTTAGAGGAGATTAACGTTAGAGGAGATTAACGTTAGAGGAGATTAACGTTAGAGGAGATTAACGTTAGATCAGTGAGCAGCGCAAGGATTACTTTGAAGATTTATGATCTTATTAATGAAGAAACAAGGTGGCTAACGTAGGTTTCAAGACTCCAATTCAGAGTACACTTCTGGCCCTGATCTCTGAACTACAGAGAGAGAGAGAGAGAGAGAGAGAGAGAGAGAGAGATACCGAGAGAGATACCAAGAGAGATACAGAGAGAGAGAGAGAGAGAGAGAGAGATACCGAGAGAGATACCAAGAGAGATACAGAGAGAGAGAGAGAGAGACCGAGAGAGAGAAAACAGAGAGGGAAAGAGATACCGAGAGAGAGAAAACAGAGGGAGAGAGAAAGAGAGAGAATGAGAGAGGGAGAGAGATAGAGAATGAGAGAGGGAGAGAGAATGAGAGAAAGAGAAAGAATGAGAGAGAAAGAGTCTGAATGTGGAATTCCAAAATGATTTATGGTTCTGACAGGCAGGAGGCAGAAGGGAGACAGGAAGCAGGCAGGAGGGAGACAGGAGGCAGGCAGGAGGCAGACAGGAGGCAGGTAGCAGACAGGAGGCAGGCAGGAGGCAGACAGGGGGCAGGCAGGAAGCAGGCAGGAGGCAGGCAGGAGGCAAACAGGAGGCAGGCAGAAGGCAGGCAGGAGGCAGACAGGAGGCAGGCAGGAGGAAGGTAGCAGACAGGAGGCAGACAGGAGGCAGGTAGTAGACAGGAGGCAGGCGGGAGGCAGGCAGGAGGCAGACAGGAGGCAGGCAGGAGGCAGACAGGAGGCAGGCAGGAGGCAGGCTAATGAGTTTGTGTTGCTGGGGGGAAGAAGCCAATAATATGTTTTCTAACACAAGAGAAGAGAGAAGTTCAAGTGGAAAAACACACATCTATCTCTTCCTCCTCCATTCTGAAATATGTCAAAGTTCATTATGAAAATGAGAAACTAACATATTTTTTAACGTTTTTTAACGTTTTTAAGATTGGTTGAGGTTGTGATTATTTTGTTATTGTCTAACGTCTCGTCTGTTTCTCTTTCTCCCCCAGGGCCCTATGGGTCCTCGAGGGCCACCTGGCCCCTCTGGAGCTCCTGTAAGTACCTGCAAATAAACACACATACACACACTCCCGTCTACAAGCCCTGAAAGTTATAACCTTATATAACACTGGGTACTGTAGATGCTCTTAATGTAGATGTTCACAACCACCTTCAGTTCAGCCCAGAGCCATATATAAATATATAATCATATACAGATATATAGTCTACTGGTACATTATGATATGACTGTGGTTCTTTACAGTAGTTTGTCCCATAGTGCTCCCTCAAAGAACTTCACAAAGTTTTGTATTGAGTTGAATTATTAGTCAGTAGTCTAGTTCTCTTCATGCTGAATGTGTATAGATGAAGGCCTGAATCAAGCACTGAATGAATACATGACGGGAAACAGAAACAGAGAGTCTATAGCATAACGTAAACACAGAGTAGACATTATATATGGTTACTATGGTTACTGCACACAGCAGAATGGTTATGGTTACTGCATAGCAATCAATCAAATCAATCACATTTATTTACAAAGTCCTTTTTACATCAGCCGATGTCAAAGTGCTGTACAGAAACCCAGCCTAAAACCCCAAACAGCAAGCAATGCAGGTGTAGAACACAGAGTAGACATTATTCCACACACTGTAGGTTTATTTGTTCCTGTGCTGCATTCCCTTCCAGAGGAGGAAGATGGCATTGAATACCTTCATGTCCCAGCTGCACACTGCAGGGGTTTATCCTACCACAGACAGACAGGCAGACATGCAGCGCAACACCTGACAATATACCTTTCATAGAGCTCGGTGGGCCATTCCCCTCGGCACAGCCAGAACTGGGTTCAAATAGTATTCAAAGTGTTTCAAATACTGTAAACATTTGCTTGAGTCTGCCTGGAGAGCCAGATGGATGGGGATTACAGTTTTGCGACTATTCAGTTAGTCCTATTGCTCCAGGCAATCGT
>NC_048571.1:80254795-80324795 GCF_013265735.2 Oncorhynchus mykiss | reverse complement strand
GTCTCTGTTCTCTCCTGACAGGGCCTCATGGTCTGTCTATCTGACTATCTGTATCTCTGTTCTCTCCTGAGAGGGCCTCATGGTCTGTCTACCTGACTAACTGTATCTCTGTTCTCTCCTGACAGGGCCTCATGGTCTGTCTACCTGACTAACTGTCTCTGTTCTCTCCTGACAGGGCCTCATGGTCTGTCTATCTGACTATCTGTCTCTGTTCTCTCCTGACAGGGCCTCATGGTCTGTCTATCTGACTAACTGTCTCTCTGTTCTCTTCTCTCCTGACAGGGCCTCATGGTCTGTCTACCTGACTAACTGTCTCTGTTCTCTCCTGACAGGGCCTCATGGTCTGTCTACCTGACTAACTGTCTCTCTGTTCTCTTCTCTCCTGACAGGGCCTCATGGTCTGTCTACCTGACTAACTGTCTCTGTTCTCTCCTGACAGGGCCTCATGGTCTGTCTATCTGACTATCTGTCTCTGTTCTCTCCTGACAGGGCCTCATGGTCTGTCTCTCTGTTCTCTTCTCTCCTGACAGGGCCTCATGGTCTGTCTACCTGACTAACTGTCTCTCTGTTCTCTTCTCTCCTGACAGGGCCTCATGGTCTGTCTACCTGACTAACTGTCTCTGTTCTCTCCTGACAGGGCCTCATGGTCTGTCTATCTGACTATCTGTCTCTGTTCTCTCCTGACAGGGCCTCATGGTCTGTCTATCTGACTAACTGTCTCTCTGTTCTCTTCTCTCCTGACAGGGCCTCATGGTCTGTCTATCTGACTATCTGTCTCTGTTCTCTCCTGACAGGGCCTCATGGTCTGTCTATCTGACTAACTGTCTCTCTGTTCTCTTCTCTCCTGACAGGGCCTCATGGTCTGTCTACCTGACTAACTGTCTCTCTGTTCTCTTCTCTCCTGACAGGGCCTCATGGTCTGTCTATCTGACTAACTGTCTCTCTGTTCTCTTCTCTCCTGACAGGGCCTCATGGTCTGTCTACCTGACTAACTGTCTCTGTTCTCTCCTGACAGGGCCTCATGGTCTGTCTATCTGACTAACTGTCTCTCTGTTCTCTTCTCTCCTGACAGGGCCTCATGGTCTGTCTACCTGACTATCTGTATCTGTTCTCTCCTGACAGGGCGTCATGGTCTGTCTATCTGACTAACTGTCTCTCTGTTCTCTTCTCTCCTGACAGGGCCTCATGGTCTGTCTATCTGACTATCTGTATCTGTTCTCTCCTGACAGGGCCTCATGGTCTGTCTATCTGACTAACTGTCTCTCTGTTCTCTTCTCTCCTGACAGGGCCTCATGGTCTGTCTATCTGACTAACTGTCTCTCTGTTCTCTTCTCTCCTGACAGGGCCTCATGGTCTGTCTATCTGACTAACTGTCTCTGTTCTCTCCTGACAGGGCCTCATGGTCTGTCTATCTGACTATCTGTCTCTGTTCTCTCCTGACAGGGCCTCATGGTCTGTCTATCTGACTAACTGTCTCTCTGTTCTCTTCTCTCCTGACAGGGCCTCATGGTCTGTCTACCTGACTAACTGTCTCTGTTCTCTCCTGACAGGGCCTCATGGTCTGTCTATCTGACTAACTGTCTCTCTGTTCTCTTCTCTCCTGACAGGGCCTCATGGTCTGTCTACCTGACTAACTGTCTCTGTTCTCTCCTGACAGGGCCTCATGGTCTGTCTATCTGACTAACTGTCTCTGTTCTCTCCTGACAGGGCCTCATGGTCTGTCTATCTGACTAACTGTCTCTCTGTTCTCTTCTCTCCTGACAGGGCCTCATGGTCTGTCTACCTGACTAACTGTCTCTGTTCTCTCCTGACAGGGCCTCATGGTCTGTCTATCTGACTAACTGTCTCTCTGTTCTCTTCTCTCCTGACAGGGCCTCATGGTCTGTCTACCTGACTAACTGTATCTCTGTTCTCTCCTGACAGGGCCTCATGGTCTGTCTACCTGACTAACTGTCTCTGTTCTCTCCTGACAGGGCCTCATGGTCTGTCTATCTGACTAACTGTCTCTGTTCTCTCCTGACAGGGCCTCATGGTCTGTCTATCTGACTAACTGTCTCTCTGTTCTCTTCTCTCCTGACAGGGCCTCATGGTCTGTCTATCTGACTAACTGTCTCTCTGTTCTCTTCTCTCCTGACAGGGCCTCATGGTCTGTCTATCTGACTAACTGTATCTGTTCTCTCCTGACAGGGCCTCATGGTCTGTCTATCTGACTATCTGTATCTCTGTTCTCTCCTGACAGGGCCTCATGGTCTGTCTACCTGACTAACTGTATCTCTGTTCTCTCCTGACAGGGCCTCATGGTCTGTCTACCTGACTAACTGTCTCTGTTCTCTCCTGACAGGGCCTCATGGTCTGTCTATCTGACTATCTGTCTCTGTTCTCTCCTGACAGGGCCTCATGGTCTGTCTATCTGACTAACTGTCTCTCTGTTCTCTTCTCTCCTGACAGGGCCTCATGGTCTGTCTACCTGACTAACTGTCTCTGTTCTCTCCTGACAGGGCCTCATGGTCTGTCTACCTGACTAACTGTCTCTCTGTTCTCTTCTCTCCTGACAGGGCCTCATGGTCTGTCTACCTGACTAACTGTCTCTGTTCTCTCCTGACAGGGCCTCATGGTCTGTCTATCTGACTATCTGTCTCTGTTCTCTCCTGACAGGGCCTCATGGTCTGTCTCTCTGTTCTCTTCTCTCCTGACAGGGCCTCATGGTCTGTCTACCTGACTAACTGTCTCTCTGTTCTCTTCTCTCCTGACAGGGCCTCATGGTCTGTCTACCTGACTAACTGTCTCTGTTCTCTCCTGACAGGGCCTCATGGTCTGTCTATCTGACTATCTGTCTCTGTTCTCTCCTGACAGGGCCTCATGGTCTGTCTATCTGACTAACTGTCTCTCTGTTCTCTTCTCTCCTGACAGGGCCTCATGGTCTGTCTATCTGACTATCTGTCTCTGTTCTCTCCTGACAGGGCCTCATGGTCTGTCTATCTGACTAACTGTCTCTCTGTTCTCTTCTCTCCTGACAGGGCCTCATGGTCTGTCTACCTGACTAACTGTCTCTCTGTTCTCTTCTCTCCTGACAGGGCCTCATGGTCTGTCTATCTGACTAACTGTCTCTCTGTTCTCTTCTCTCCTGACAGGGCCTCATGGTCTGTCTACCTGACTAACTGTCTCTGTTCTCTCCTGACAGGGCCTCATGGTCTGTCTATCTGACTAACTGTCTCTCTGTTCTCTTCTCTCCTGACAGGGCCTCATGGTCTGTCTACCTGACTATCTGTATCTGTTCTCTCCTGACAGGGCCTCATGGTCTGTCTATCTGACTAACTGTCTCTCTGTTCTCTTCTCTCCTGACAGGGCCTCATGGTCTGTCTATCTGACTATCTGTATCTGTTCTCTCCTGACAGGGCCTCATGGTCTGTCTATCTGACTAACTGTCTCTCTGTTCTCTTCTCTCCTGACAGGGCCTCATGGTCTGTCTATCTGACTAACTGTCTCTCTGTTCTCTTCTCTCCTGACAGGGCCTCATGGTCTGTCTATCTGACTAACTGTCTCTGTTCTCTCCTGACAGGGCCTCATGGTCTGTCTATCTGACTATCTGTCTCTGTTCTCTCCTGACAGGGCCTCATGGTCTGTCTATCTGACTAACTGTCTCTCTGTTCTCTTCTCTCCTGACAGGGCCTCATGGTCTGTCTACCTGACTAACTGTCTCTGTTCTCTCCTGACAGGGCCTCATGGTCTGTCTATCTGACTAACTGTCTCTCTGTTCTCTTCTCTCCTGACAGGGCCTCATGGTCTGTCTACCTGACTAACTGTCTCTGTTCTCTCCTGACAGGGCCTCATGGTCTGTCTATCTGACTAACTGTCTCTGTTCTCTCCTGACAGGGCCTCATGGTCTGTCTATCTGACTAACTGTCTCTCTGTTCTCTTCTCTCCTGACAGGGCCTCATGGTCTGTCTACCTGACTAACTGTCTCTGTTCTCTCCTGACAGGGCCTCATGGTCTGTCTATCTGACTAACTGTCTCTCTGTTCTCTTCTCTCCTGACAGGGCCTCATGGTCTGTCTACCTGACTAACTGTATCTCTGTTCTCTCCTGACAGGGCCTCATGGTCTGTCTACCTGACTAACTGTCTCTGTTCTCTCCTGACAGGGCCTCATGGTCTGTCTATCTGACTAACTGTCTCTGTTCTCTCCTGACAGGGCCTCATGGTCTGTCTATCTGACTAACTGTCTCTCTGTTCTCTTCTCTCCTGACAGGGCCTCATGGTCTGTCTATCTGACTAACTGTCTCTCTGTTCTCTTCTCTCCTGACAGGGCCTCATGGTCTGTCTATCTGACTAACTGTATCTGTTCTCTCCTGACAGGGCCTCATGGTCTGTCTATCTGACTATCTGTATCTCTGTTCTCTCCTGACAGGGCCTCATGGTCTGTCTACCTGACTAACTGTATCTCTGTTCTCTCCTGACAGGGCCTCATGGTCTGTCTACCTGACTAACTGTCTCTGTTCTCTCCTGACAGGGCCTCATGGTCTGTCTATCTGACTATCTGTCTCTGTTCTCTCCTGACAGGGCCTCATGGTCTGTCTATCTGACTAACTGTCTCTCTGTTCTCTTCTCTCCTGACAGGGCCTCATGGTCTGTCTACCTGACTAACTGTCTCTGTTCTCTCCTGACAGGGCCTCATGGTCTGTCTACCTGACTAACTGTCTCTCTGTTCTCTTCTCTCCTGACAGGGCCTCATGGTCTGTCTACCTGACTAACTGTCTCTGTTCTCTCCTGACAGGGCCTCATGGTCTGTCTATCTGACTATCTGTCTCTGTTCTCTCCTGACAGGGCCTCATGGTCTGTCTCTCTGTTCTCTTCTCTCCTGACAGGGCCTCATGGTCTGTCTACCTGACTAACTGTCTCTCTGTTCTCTTCTCTCCTGACAGGGCCTCATGGTCTGTCTACCTGACTAACTGTCTCTGTTCTCTCCTGACAGGGCCTCATGGTCTGTCTATCTGACTATCTGTCTCTGTTCTCTCCTGACAGGGCCTCATGGTCTGTCTATCTGACTAACTGTCTCTCTGTTCTCTTCTCTCCTGACAGGGCCTCATGGTCTGTCTATCTGACTATCTGTCTCTGTTCTCTCCTGACAGGGCCTCATGGTCTGTCTATCTGACTAACTGTCTCTCTGTTCTCTTCTCTCCTGACAGGGCCTCATGGTCTGTCTACCTGACTAACTGTCTCTCTGTTCTCTTCTCTCCTGACAGGGCCTCATGGTCTGTCTATCTGACTAACTGTCTCTCTGTTCTCTTCTCTCCTGACAGGGCCTCATGGTCTGTCTACCTGACTAACTGTCTCTGTTCTCTCCTGACAGGGCCTCATGGTCTGTCTATCTGACTAACTGTCTCTCTGTTCTCTTCTCTCCTGACAGGGCCTCATGGTCTGTCTACCTGACTATCTGTATCTGTTCTCTCCTGACAGGGCCTCATGGTCTGTCTATCTGACTAACTGTCTCTCTGTTCTCTTCTCTCCTGACAGGGCCTCATGGTCTGTCTATCTGACTATCTGTATCTGTTCTCTCCTGACAGGGCCTCATGGTCT
Organism: Oncorhynchus mykiss; assembly: GCF_013265735.2. Lineage (NCBI taxonomy): Eukaryota > Metazoa > Chordata > Actinopteri > Salmoniformes > Salmonidae > Oncorhynchus > Oncorhynchus mykiss. The sequence continues at coordinate 80,319,221 of NC_048571.1, read as the reverse complement.
GTCTATCTGACTAACTGTCTCTCTGTTCTCTTCTCTCCTGACAGGGCCTCATGGTCTGTCTATCTGACTAACTGTCTCTCTGTTCTCTTCTCTCCTGACAGGGCCTCATGGTCTGTCTATCTGACTAACTGTCTCTGTTCTCTCCTGACAGGGCCTCATGGTCTGTCTATCTGACTATCTGTCTCTGTTCTCTCCTGACAGGGCCTCATGGTCTGTCTATCTGACTAACTGTCTCTCTGTTCTCTTCTCTCCTGACAGGGCCTCATGGTCTGTCTACCTGACTAACTGTCTCTGTTCTCTCCTGACAGGGCCTCATGGTCTGTCTATCTGACTAACTGTCTCTCTGTTCTCTTCTCTCCTGACAGGGCCTCATGGTCTGTCTACCTGACTAACTGTCTCTGTTCTCTCCTGACAGGGCCTCATGGTCTGTCTATCTGACTAACTGTCTCTGTTCTCTCCTGACAGGGCCTCATGGTCTGTCTATCTGACTAACTGTCTCTCTGTTCTCTTCTCTCCTGACAGGGCCTCATGGTCTGTCTACCTGACTAACTGTCTCTGTTCTCTCCTGACAGGGCCTCATGGTCTGTCTATCTGACTAACTGTCTCTCTGTTCTCTTCTCTCCTGACAGGGCCTCATGGTCTGTCTACCTGACTAACTGTATCTCTGTTCTCTCCTGACAGGGCCTCATGGTCTGTCTACCTGACTAACTGTCTCTGTTCTCTCCTGACAGGGCCTCATGGTCTGTCTATCTGACTAACTGTCTCTGTTCTCTCCTGACAGGGCCTCATGGTCTGTCTATCTGACTAACTGTCTCTCTGTTCTCTTCTCTCCTGACAGGGCCTCATGGTCTGTCTATCTGACTAACTGTCTCTCTGTTCTCTTCTCTCCTGACAGGGCCTCATGGTCTGTCTATCTGACTAACTGTATCTGTTCTCTCCTGACAGGGCCTCATGGTCTGTCTATCTGACTAACTGTCTCTGTTCTCTCCTGACAGGGCCTCATGGTCTGTCTATCTGACTAACTGTCTCTCTGTTCTCTTCTCTCCTGACAGGGCCTCATGGTCTGTCTACCTGACTAACTGTCTCTGTTCTCTCCTGACAGGGCCTCATGGTCTGTCTATCTGACTAACTGTCTCTGTTCTCTCCTGACAGGGCCTCATGGTCTGTCTATCTGACTAACTGTATCTGTTCTCTCCTGACAGGGCCTCATGGTCTGTCTATCTGACTAACTGTCTCTCTGTTCTCTTCTCTCCTGACAGGGCCTCATGGTCTGTCTATCTGACTATCTGTCTCTGTTCTCTCCTGACAGGGCCTCATGGTCTGTCTATCTGACTAACTGTCTCTCTGTTCTCTTCTCTCCTGACAGGGCCTCATGGTCTGTCTATCTGACTATCTGTATCTGTTCTCTCCTGACAGGGCCTCATGGTCTGTCTATCTGACTAACTGTCTCTGTTCTCTCCTGACAGGGCCTCATGGTCTGTCTATCTGACTAACTGTCTCTGTTCTCTCCTGACAGGGCCTCATGGTCTGTCTATCTGACTAACTGTCTCTGTTCTCTCCTGACAGGGCCTCATGGTCTGTCTATCTGACTAACTGTCTCTGTTCTCTCCTGACAGGGCCTCATGGTCTGTCTATCTGACTAACTGTCTCTCTGTTCTCTTCTCTCCTGACAGGGCCTCATGGTCTGTCTATCTGACTAACTGTCTCTCTGTTCTCTTCTCTCCTGACAGGGCCTCATGGTCTGTCTATCTGACTATCTGTCTCTGTTCTCTCCTGACAGGGCCTCATGGTCTGTCTATCTGACTAACTGTCTCTCTGTTCTCTTCTCTCCTGACAGGGCCTCATGGTCTGTCTACCTGACTAACTGTCTCTGTTCTCTCCTGACAGGGCCTCATGGTCTGTCTATCTGACTATCTGTCTCTGTTCTCTCCTGACAGGGCCTCATGGTCTGTCTATCTGACTATCTGTATCTGTTCTCTCCTGACAGGGCCTCATGGTCTGTCTATCTGACTAACTGTCTCTGTTCTCTCCTGACAGGGCCTCATGGTCTGCCTATCTGACTGACTGTCTCTGTTCTCTCCTGACAGGGCCCGTTGGGTCCCCGTGGTCCACCTGGACCCTCTGGTAAACCTGGAGATGACGTAAGTAGAACTACTGCCACTTTCACTATCACACACACAGAAATGTAACCTCCGCAGGCTATTGAGGATGTGTCTGATGCAGGAGACTAACACAAGTGTCAAAGAAAGCAGAGCCAAAATGACATGACACACACTGTTTTCATAGATCTCCCCCCCATCCATAGCGTACCCATTGATCTCCCCCACCCATCCATACTGTACCCATTGATCTCCCCCCCATCCATACTGTACCCATTGATCTCCCCCACCCATCCATACTGTACCCATTGATCTCCCCCACCCATCCATACTGTATCCATTGATCTCCCCCACCCATCCATACTGTATCCATTGATCTCCCCCCACCCTCCACACTGTATCCATTGATCTCCTCCACCCTCCACACTGTTTCCATTGATCTCCCCCCACCCATCCATACTGTATCCATTGATCTCCCCCCCACCCATCCACACTGTATCCATTGATCTCCCCCACCCTAAACACTGTATCCATTGATCTCCCCTCCACCCATCCACACTGTTTCCATTGATCTCCCCTCCACCCATTCACACTGTTTCCATTGATCTCCCCTCCACCCATCCATACTGTACCCATTGATCTCCCCTCCACCCATTCACACTGTATCCATTGATCTCCCCTCCACCCATCCACACTGTTTCCATTGATCTCCCCTCCACCCATTCACACTGTTTCCATTGATCTCCCCTCCACCCATCCATACTGTACCCATTGATCTCCCCTCCACCCATTCAGACTGTTTCCATTGATCTCCCCTCCACCCATTCACACTGTTTCCATTGATCTCCCCTCCACCCATCCCCACTGTTTCCATTGATCTCCCCTCCACCCATCCATACTGTACCCATTGATCTCCCCTCCACCCATCCACACTGTACCCATTGATCTCCCCTCCACCCATCCATACTGTACCCATTGATCTCCCCTCCACCCATTCAGACTGTTTCCATTGATCTCCCCTCCACCCATCCATACTGTACCCATTGATCTCCCCTCCACCCATTCAGACTGTTTCCATTGATCTCCCCTCCACCCATCCATACTGTACCCATTGATCTCCCCTCCACCCATCCATACTGTACCCATTGATCTCCCCTCCACCCATTCAGACTGTTTCCATTGATCTCCCCTCCACCCATCCATACTGTACCCATTGATCTCCCCTCCACCCATTCAGACTGTTTCCATTGATCTCCCCTCCACCCATCCATACTGTACCCATTGATCTCCCCTCCACCCATTCAGACTGTTTCCATTGATCTCCCCTCCACCCATCCATACTGTACCCATTGATCTCCCCTCCACCCATCCACACTGTTTCCATTGATCTCCCCTCCACCCATCCACACTGTACCCATTGATCTCCCCTCCACCCATTCAGACTGTTTCCATTGATCTCCCCTCCACCCATCCACACTGTTTCCATTGATCTCCCCTCCACCCATCCACACTGTTTCCATTGATCTCCCCTCCACCCATCCATACTGTACCCATTGATCTCCCCTCCACCCATCCACACTGTTTCCATTGATCTCCCCTCCACCCATCCACACTGTTTCCATTGATCTCCCCTCCACCCATCCACACTGTTTCCATTGATCTCCCCTCCACCCATCCACACTGTTTCCATTGATCTCCCCTCCACCCATCCACGCTGACTGTTGTCTGTTGGTAGAATGTTGACACTACGTTTACACCAATAAAATAATAATACAAAAATACAATGAAGTGAACAGCATTCACTGTCCTAAATAATTACCCCTCACATAGAAATGTCCTCGGAACTAGGGCCAGGAGTTTTTCTTGGTGATGATGTCACAGGGTCAGGAAAATGTCCTGGCCCCCATCATGATGTTCCCTCACAGTCACCTATCCCCATTGGTTTGTCTACAGTCCATCTGGCCAATCACTCCTCATGTAAAGTTAAGAGTGTGAGCCAATCACTATTGCCCATATTGTGCCCGTCCGTCCACACTACTCTCACACCAATATTGTCACACCTCTAACAGCCACATGTACAAACTCTATCATTTGATCATGATGATAAATGGTCATAATATGAATATTATAATCAGAACTGTCCCCAATGGTCTGTCCCCAGTGGTCTGTCCCCAGTGGTCTGTCCCCAGTAGTCTGTCCCCAGTGGTCTGTACCCAGTGGTCTGTACCCAGTGGTCTGTCCCCAGTGGTCTGTCCCCAGTGGTCTGTCCCCAGTAGTCTGTCCCCATTGGTCTGTCCCCAGTGGTCTGTACCCAGTGGTCTGTCCCCAGTGGTCTGTCCCCAGTGGTCTGTACCCAGTGGTCTGTCCCCAGTAGTCTGTCCCCAGTGGTCTGTCCCCAGTGGTCTGTCCCCAGTGGTCTGTACCCAGAGGTCTGTCCCCAGTGGTCTGTCCCCAGTAGTCTGTACCCAGTGGTCTGTCCTCAGTAGTCTGTACCCAGTGGTCTGTCCCCAGTAGTCTGTCCCCAGCGGTCTGTCCCCAGTAGTCTGTACCCAGTAGTCTGTCCCCAGTGGTCTGTCCCCAGTGGTCTGTCCCTAGTGGTCTGTCCCCAGTAGTCTGTCCCCAGTGGTCTGTCCCCAGTGGTCTGTCCCCAGTAGTCTGTCCCCAGTGGTTTGTCCCCACTAGTCTGTACCCAGTGGTCTGTACCCGTGTTCTGTATATCATCTCCACTATCATCCTCTGCCATATTAAAGACGATTTAATCATGTTTATATATCTTACATTACTCTTATCACATGTGTATAATGTCTTTTATACCATCTACTGCACCTTGCCTATGTCGCTTGGCCATCGCTCATCCACATATCCTAATTCACAACCTTTAGATTTGTGTGTATTAGGTAGTTGTTGGGTAATTGTTAGATTACTTGTTAGATTTGTGTGTATTAGGTAGTTGTTGGGTAATTGTTAGATTACTTGTTAGATTTGTGTGTATTAGGTAGTTGTTGGGTAATTGTTAGATTACTTGTTAGATATTACTGCACTGTTGGAACTAGAGGCACAAGCATTTCGCTACACTCCCATTAACATCTGCTAACCATGTGACCATTAACATCTGCTAACCATGTGACCATTAACATCTGCCAACCACGTGACCATTAACATCTGCTAACCACGTGACCATTAACATCTGCTAACCACGTGACCATTAACATCTGCTAACCACGTGACCATTAACATCTGCTAACCACGTGACCATTAACATCTGCTAACCACGTGACCATTAACATCTGCTAACCATGTGACCATTAACATCTGCTAACCACGTGACCATTAACATCTGCTAACCACGTGACCATTAACATCTGCTAACCACGTGACCATTAACATCTGCTAACCACGTGGCCATTAACATCTGCTAACCACGTGACCATTAACATCTGCTAACCATGTGACCATTAACATCTGCTAACCACGTGACCATTAACATCTGCTAACCACGTGACCATTAACATCTGCTAACCACGTGACCATTAACATCTGCTAACCACGTGGCCATTAACATCTGCTAACCACGTATATGTGACATATAATATTTGATTTGATTTGATTGAAACAAGTGAAAAATAAATATTGAAACTGCCGTTCCACCATTTAGCCACTGGGTGGCAGCTGACTGGCCCACTAGTCATTTATCAGTGTCCATCAGGAGGCACTGTTTGTTAATTGAATTTCAATCTGAAATGTTAATTTCAAGTGAGTGGCTTGTAAAAAAATATTAGCATTAAAATAAATTGTGAATGATCAAAACCTTTTTATTTTATTTTATTTACATCACAGACAACCAACTGATCTAATAGCCCACTTCTCCCTCCCTTCCTCTCTGTCTCTTTCTCTCTGTCTCTTTATCTCTGTCTCTTCCTCTCTCTCTTTCTCTCTGTCTCTTCCTCTCTCTCTTTCTCTCTGTCTCTTTCTCTCTGTCTCTTTCTCTTCCTCTCTGTCTCTTCCTCTCTGTCTCTTTCTCTCTGTCTCTTCCTCTCTATCTCTTCCTCTCTGTCTCTTTCTCTCTGTCTCTTTCTCTCTGTCTCTTCCTCTCTGTCTCTTTCTCTCTGTCTCTTCCTCTCTGTCTCTTTCTCTCTGTCTCTTTCTCTCTGTCTCTTCCTCTCTGTCTCTTTCTCTCTGTCTCTTTCTCTCTGTCTCTTCCTCTCTGTCTCTTCCTCTCTGTCTCTTTCTCTCTGTCTCTTTCTCTCTGTCTCTTTCTCTCTCTCTTCCTCTCTGTCTCTTCCTCTCTGTCTCTTTCTCTCTGTCTCTTTCTCTCTGTCTCTTTCTCTCTGTCTCTTTCTCTCTGTCTCTTCCTCTCTGTCTCTTCCTCTCTGTCTCTTTCTCTCTGTCTCTTTCTCTCTGTCTCTTCCTCTCTGTCTCTTTCTCTCTGTCTCTTTCTCTCTCTCTTCCTCTCTGTCTCTTCCTCTCTGTCTCTTTCTCTCTGTCTCTTTCTCTCTGTCTCTTTCTCTCTGTCTCTTTCTCTCTGTCTCTTTCTCTCTCTCTTCCTCTCTGTCTCTTTCTCTCTGTCTCTTTCTCTCTGTCTCTTCCTCTCTGTCTCTTTCTCTCTGTCTCTTTCTCTCTGTCTCTTCCTCTCTGTCTCTTCCTCTCTGTCTCTTTCTCTCTGTCTCTTTCTCTCTGTCTCTTTCTCTCTGTCTCTTCCTCTCTGTCTCTTCCTCTCTGTCTCTTTCTCTCTGTCTCTTTCTCTCTGCCTCTTTCTCTCTGTCTCTTCCTCTCTGTCTCTTCCTCTCTGTCTCTTTCTCTCTGCTAAAGGGTGAGGCTGGCAAACCCGGAAAAGGTGGTGATCGTGGACCTTCTGGTCCTCAGGTATGGTTTCATGATCTCTTCACTATCTTTTCATTTATATGTTCATTTATCTACACTCAATTGATCTCACTTCCTATTCATGCTGACTTAGTTATTACAGTTGTACACACAACAATTTTAATGTAAACTGCATTGTTGGTTAGGGGCTCATAAGTAAGCATTTCACTGTAAGATCTACACCTGTTGTATTCGGTGCATGTGACTAATACAATTTTATTTTATTTGATGATCATTCAAGCAGACAAGGGAAGTATACAGTCCAGTTAGAAGACTCTCTAAGATGATTCAGTCAGATACAGTCCGGTTAGAAGACTCTCTGAGATGATTCAGTCAGATACAGTCCGGTTAGAAGACTCTCTAAGATGATTCAGTCAGATACAGTCCAGTTAGAAGACTCTCCAAGATGATTCAGTCTGATACAGTCCGGTTAAAAGGCTCTCCAAGATGATTCAGTCTGATACAGTCCTGTTAAAAGGCTCTTGAAGAGGATTCAGTCAGATACAGTCCAGTTAGAAGACTCTCCAAGATGATTCAGTCAGATACAGTCCGGTTAGAAGACTCTCCAAGATGATTCAGTCAGATACAGTCCGGTTAGAAGACTCTCTAAGATGATTCAGTCAGATACAGTCCGGTTAAAAGGCTCTCCAAGATGATTCAGTCAGATACAGTCCAGTTAGAAGACTCTCCAAGATGATTCAGTCAGATACAGTCCAGTTAGAAGACTCTCCAAGATGATTCAGTAAGATACAGTCCAGTTAGAAGACTCTCCAAGATGATTCAATCAGATACAGTCCTGTTAGAAGGATCTCCAAGATGATTCAGTCAGATACAGTCCGGTTAGAAGACTCTCCAAGATGATTCAGTCAGATACAGTCCGGTTAAAAGGCTCTCCAAGATGATTCAGTCAGATACAGTCCGGTTAGAAGACTCTCCAAGATGATTCAGTCAGATACAGTCCGGTTAGAAGACTCTCCAAGATGATTCAGTCAGTTACAGTCCGGTTAGAAGACTCTCCAAGATGATTCAGTCAGACAGAAGAGGAAGAGCTGTCTCTACTAAATCCTCCCTCATGTCATCTGTCTCTCTGGCACTCTGGCCTTCTGCCACTTGAACATCATATGTCTGGCTCCAAACCAGACTAGACCAGAGCAGGAAAGCAGATCTGGAGAAAAACTGAGTAACCATTCCATTCTCTCCTATCTCTCCTCTTTCTATCTTCCCCTGTCTCTTGTTTTCTCTTCTGTACAACAGGGAGCTCGTGGCTTCCCAGGAACTCCCGGTCTGCCTGGAATCAAAGGGCATAGAGTAAGTGATGTCATAGCAGTGACATTATATAATATGTCATCTTCAAATGTGTTCTTTCCTGTTTACCTGCTTTTAGTGAACGTGTATGTTTGTCATTGTTATACAGCTGTGAGCAACTGCATTGCCCAGTCAATGTGACAGTGAAGACTTGGTTCCCAGTCCTGTACTCAGTCCTGTCTGTATCTCTTCTTTCCAGGGTTATCCAGGTCTTGATGGACTCAAGGGAGAGGGTGGAGCTGCTGGTTCTAAGGTAGGAAGGACTCAACATCAGCATCCTGTATCTCTCTCAAGTCATTCTAATCTCACAGATATCCTATCATTGCCTTTTCTGTCTGTCATGTTGTGATGTCTGTTTACCTAACATTCTGACCACCTCTAAAACACAAACCCCTCCTCCTTTTCTCTCCGTTTCCTCCTACTAATTTAATGACTCTTCTCTGTTCTAGGGGGAGTCTGGTGCACCCGGTGAGAATGGCGCTCCCGGACCCATGGTGAGCACAGATGGATAACTGATACCTGTCAGACAACTGATACCTGTCAGACACATTACAATGTGACATCATATGTAGTGCATGTAGTAGAGTAGAAATACTGTGAAATAGATCTGCCACACATTGAATATCTATGGCAAATAGGCTATGAGATCTACATGTGATACTGTTGACTGTTTGTGATTGTAACCTCTGCACCGCTCTTTCTCTCTCCCTCTCTAAAGGGACCACGTGGTCTGCCTGGTGAGAGAGGTCGCCCCGGTCCCTCTGGAGCTGCTGTAAGTACCTTTCCCTGGCCTAGAACACTCATTACATTGCCCTGTCCTGAACTCCATATCTAGAACTCATGCTAGAACTCCCTGTCTTGAACTCATACTATAACCATGTCTAGAACACATACTAGAACTCATACCAGAACTCATTCTAGAACTCATACTAGAACCATTTCTAGATCACATACTAGAACTCATACTAGAACTCATTCTAGAACTCATACTAGAACCATTTCTAGAACTCATACTAGAACTCATACTAGAACTCATACTAGAACTCATACTAGAACCATTTCTAGAACTCATACTAGAACTCATACTAGAACTCATACTAGAACCATTTCTAGAACTCATACTAGAACTCATACTAGTATCATTTCTAGAACTCATACCAGAACTCATACTAGAACTCATACTAGAACTCATACTAGAACCATGTCTAGAACTCATGCTAGAACTCATACTATAACCATGTCTAGAACACATATTAGAACTCATACTTAAACCATGTCTAGAACTCATACTAGAACTCATTCTAGAACCATGTCTACAACTCATACCAGAACCATGTCTACAACTATACTAGAACTCATTCTAGAACCATGTCTAGAACTCATACGAGAACCATGTCTGGAACTCATACTAAAACTCATACTAGAACTCACACTATAACTCATACTAGAACCATGTCTATAACTCATACTAGAACAATGTCTGGAACTCATACTAGAACTCATACTAGAACCCATTCTAGAACCATTTCTAGAACTCATACTAGAACGCATACTAGAACCATGTCTAGAACTCATGCTAGAACTCATACTAGAACTCATACTATAACCATGTGTAGAACTCAAACTATAACTTATTCTAGAACTTATACTAGAACCATGTCTAGAACTCATGCTAGAACTCATACTAGAACCATGTCTAGAACTCTATCTACAACCTGTCTAGAACTTTCTGTCTCTGAAGAATAACGTAGTGTCATTCCAGTGATCGGTACATGACAATATGTGTTATGGAGCTGGTTCTCTGATGTGTGGTGACAGTATCTTGTCTTTCTCCTGTCTAGGGTGCTCGTGGTAATGACGGTCTGCCCGGCCCTGCTGGTCCTCCTGTAAGTATTATTGCAATGTAGTTTTATTCATTATTTAATTTCACTATATACTGTATAAGTACACTGTACGTTTCAGCAGAAATCTAAGTGTTGCTGCAATACACCTGAATGCACTCACTGTGGCAGTAGTGTTTGTTGACTCACTCCCCTCTCCTCCCTCTACCCCTCCTTTCTTTGCCCTCTTTCCTCTGCCCCCACCTCCCCTCCCCCCTCCCCTCCACTCTCTCCTCTCTCTTTCTCTCTCTGTAGGGCCCAGTCGGTCCATCTGGTGCTCCAGGCTTCCCCGGCTCTCCAGGTTCTAAGGTATGCCACTGTCCTTTTATCTCTGTGTCTGGAAAGTTCCAGTTTTGTAACTTATAAACCCAGGGGTACGTCAATGAAGGACTCTTTTGTACAAATACATTATTTTAGAGTATAAGGATGGGTACAAACTAAGATGCCACTGTACATTGTGTACTGTTCGTGTAAAAGGGCTAGAGAGAAAATGGTGGAGTTCAGTTCAGAAATCTCTTCTTTTTTTTAAACATAAGCTGAAGAAAGAGTGAAAGAGGTGAAACCGGAGAAGGCAGCGTTAGAAAAGTGCTCAGAAACTAAAACATATTTTCCTCCATCTGAGAGAGGGGGTTTGGGTGGTGGGCTGTTTTATTTCCTTCTGTCCACTTGCTAAGGACTGATTCCTTCTGAACGGTGAGCCGACAGGCCAGGCTGTGTGTGTGTGTGTGTGTGTGTGTGTGTGTGTGTGTGTGTGTGTGTGTGTGTGTGTGTGTGTGTGTGTGTGTGTGTGTGTGTGTGTGTGTGTGTGTGTGTGTGTGTGTTTTACCGCTGGTTTCACTTTCCTCTGTTGTCCCTCTCAGTGTCCCAGTCACGGAACATCTTTTAAAGATGCAGCTATAGGACGCACGGTTTCCTTGGTACCCCACACAAAGACTTATCTGTAAGGTCCCTCAGTCGAGTAGTGAATTTCAAGAACATGTTCAACCACAAAGACCAGAGGTTTTCCAATGCTTCGCAAAGAAGGGAACAGATTGGTATATTGGTAAAAAATAAATAAAAAGCAGACCCTGAATATCCCTATGAGCATGGTGAATTAGTCATTTTAAAACGGTTACACAGTTTAATGGCTGTGATAGGAGAAACCTGAGTATGGATCAAGAACACACTAAAGCCCTCAAACTCAACTCTGGACCTTGAAGCCAGTTCCACTGCATTTTTTAATTGTTCTCCTCTAATCAGGAACTGATTATAGACCTGGGACACCAGGTGGGTGCAATTAATGATCAGGTAGAGCAGAAAACCAGCAGGCTCCGGACCTTGCAGGGTCAGAGTTGAGTACCCCTGCACTAAAGTCAAACTGCACTAAAGTAATACTGCACTAAAGTCAAACTGCACTAAAGTAATACTGCACTAAAGTCAAACTGCACTAAAGTCAAACTGCACTAAAGTAATACTGCACTAAAGTCAAACTGCACTAAAGTAATACTGCACTAAAGTAATACTGCACTAAAGTAATACTGCACTAAAGTCAAACTGCACTAAAGTAATACTGCACTAAAGTAATACTGCACTAAAGTAATACTGCTAAAGTCAAACTGCACTAAAGTAATACTGCACTAAAGTCAAACTGCACTAAAGTAATACTGCACTAAAGTAATACTGCTAAAGTAATACTGCACTAAAGTAATACTGCTAAAGTCAAACTGCACTAAAGTCAAACTGCACTAAAGTCAAACTGCACTAAAGTCAAACTGCACTAAAGTAATACTGCACTAAAGTAATACTGCTAAAGTGAAACTGCACTAAAGTCAAACTGCACTAAAGTCAAACTGCACTAAAGTCAAACTGCACTAAAGTCATACTGCACTAAAGTAATACTGCACTAAAGTAATACTGCTAAAGTCAAACTGCACTAAAGTAATACTGCACTAAAGTAATACTGCTAAAGTCAAACTGCACTAAAGTAATACTGCACTAAAGTAATACTGTACTAAAGTAATACTGCACTAAAGTAATACTGCACTAAAGTAATACTGCACTAAAGTAATACTGCACTAAAGTAATACTGCTAAAGTCAAACTGCACTAAAGTAATACTGCACTAAAGTAATACTGCACTAAAGTAATACTGCACTAAAGTAATACTGTACTAAAGTAATACTGCACTAAAGTAATACTGCACTAAAGTAATACTGCACTAAAGTAATACTGTACTAAAGTAATACTGCACTAAAGTAATACTGCACTAAAGTAATACTGCACTAAAGTAATACTGCACTAAAGTAATACTGTACTAAAGTAATACTGCACTAAAGTAATACTGCACTAAAGTAATACTGCTAAAGTAATACTGCACTAAAGTAATACTGCTAAAGTAATACTGCACTAAAGTCAAACTGCACTAAAGTCAAACTGCACTAAAGTCAAACTGCACTAAAGTAATACTGCACTAAAGTAATACTGCTAAAGTGAAACTGCACTAAAGTCAAACTGCACTAAAGTCAAACTGCACTAAAGTCAAACTGCACTAAAGTCATACTGCACTAAAGTAATACTGCACTAAAGTAATACTGCTAAAGTCAAACTGCACTAAAGTAATACTGCACTAAAGTAATACTGTACTAAAGTAATACTGCACTAAAGTAATACTGCACTAAAGTAATACTGCACTAAAGTAATACTGCACTAAAGTAAAACTGCACTAAAGTAATACTGCACTAAAGTAATACTGCACTAAAGTAATACTGCACTAAAGTAATACTGCACTAAAGTAATACTGCACTAAAGTAATACTGTACTAAAGTAATACTGCACTAAAGTAATACTGCACTAAAGTAATACTGCTAAAGTCAAACTGCACTAAAGTAATACTGCACTAAAGTAATACTGTACTAAAGTAATACTGCACTAAAGTAATACTGCACTAAAGTAATACTGCACTAAAGTAATACTGCACTAAAGTAATACTGCACTAAAGTAATACTGCACTAAAGTAATACTGCAAAGAATGTTGCAAAGAAATGAACTTTTTGTCTTCATTAAGTTTGCATTATATTTGGGGAAAATCCAGCACAACACATCTCTGAGTACTACTGCGTCTTGTTATGGGTATACTTGTCATCGGCAAGGACTAAAAGGTTATTAGGATAAAAAGAAACGGAATAGAGATACGCACAGGCAAAATCCTAGAGGAAATCCTGGTTCAGTCTGCTTTCCAACAGACACTGGAAGACAAATTTACCTTTCAGCAGGATAATAGCCTAAAATATACACTGGAGTTGCTTACCAATATGACATTGAATGTTCCTGAGTGGCCTACTTACAGTTTTGACTCAAATCTGCTTGAAAATCTATGGCAAGACTTGAAAATGGTTGTTTAGCAATGATCAATAACCAACTTGACAGAGCTTGAAGAATACAAAAATGATGGGCAAATATTGTACAATGCAGGTGTGCAAAGCTCTTAGAGACTTACCCAGAAAGACTCACAGCTGTAGTTGTTGCCAAAGATGTTTGTAACATGTATTGACGCAGGGGGTTAAATACTTATTTAATCGAGATATATTATTGTTTTACCAATTATTGTATTTTTTTGAAAAAAAAAAAAAAAAATTCCCCCACTTTGACAGAGTACTTTGTGTAGAATGTTGACAAAAAAAATGACCATTTAATCCCACTTTGTAATAAAACAAAATGTAGGAAAAGTAAAGGGGTGTTAATACTTTCTGATGCCAAATGATCTGGGGGCTTTTGTGCAACTGCGTGTGAGTGTGTGTGTGTGTGTGTGTGTGTGTGTGTGTGTGTGTGCGCGCACGGGCAACTGTGTCTGCATGCATGTGTGACTGTGTGTGTGGGTGGCTAATGTTACAAAAACCACCTAGTGTGTAAACGACAGTGTTTCCTCCAGAAACGTAGAAACAGTTCAAGTGTTCAATCATAAGTAGGGTTTCAATAAAAAAAAAAAATTCAAATATTCAGACAATGTTTGATTCTTAATTTAATTTGTCTTCCAATAAATGTTGTTCGACTTTATACATTCTTAATATTAATATTTACCTACTTGGGCTTTTACTAAATTCAATTAAGAATAAACACTTGTAACTTTATTTTACAAGATTTCAACACTTTAATTCTTATGGAGGTGTTTATTTGACAATAAATGCTTAACCATCTAAACCAAATCTGCACCTCGTTTATTTTTTCACAAAGTTTCTGTGTTTTTAGGCTCTTTACGATAATATTAAAACAGTACACTTCAATAGATTATTGATAGATTGCTTGATTGATCGATTGAATTTATTGTTTGATTTATTGATGTTTTATAGACCATTTGATTGATTGATTGATTGATTGTTTGATTGTCTCTCTCCAGGGAGAAGCTGGCCCCACCGGTGCTCGTGGACCTGAGGGCGCCCAGGGACCACGTGGAGAGTCAGGAACCCCCGGATCTCCCGGACCCGCCGGCGCTTCTGTGAGTGTCCCCAGAAAACAGTGTCCCCAGAAAACAGTGTCCCAGTATGGCAGTGTCCCCACAAAACAGTGTCCCAGTATGGCAGTGTCCCCACAAAACAGTGTCCCAGTATGGCAGTGTCCCCACAAAACAGTGTCCCAGTATGACAGTGTCCCCACAAAACAGTGTCCCCACAAAACAGTGTCCCAGTATGACAGTGTCCCCACAAAACAGTGTCCCCACAAAACAGTGTCCCAGTATGACAGTGTCCCAGTATGACAGTGTCCCCACAAAACAGTGTCCCCACAAAACAGTGTCCCCACAAAACAGTGTCCCAGTATGACAGTGTCCCCACAAAACAGTGTCCCAGTATGGCAGTGTCCCCACAAAACAGTGTCCCAGTATGACAGTGTCCCCACAAAACAGTGTCCCAGTATGGCAGTGTCCCCACAAAACAGTGTCCCCACAAAACAGTGTCCCAGTATGACAGTGTCCCCACAAAACAGTGTCCCCACAAAACAGTGTCCCCACAAAACAGTGTCCCAGTATGACAGTGTCCCCACAAAACAGTGTCCCAGTATGACAGTGTCCCCACAAAACAGTGTCCCAGTATGACAGTGTCCCCACAAAACAGTGTCCCCACAAAACAGCGCCCCAGCATGACAGCGCCCCAATATGACAGTGTCCCCACAAAACAGTGTCCCAGTATGACAGTGTCCCCACAAAACAGTGTCCCCACAAAACAGTGTCCCAGTATGACAGTGTCCCAGTATGACAGTGTCCCAGTATGACAGTGTCCCAGTATGATAGTGTCCAGAAAAACAGTGTCCCCTCTGTGTCAGTGGTCCAAGTCATATGACTAGGGACTTGAATTTTTCCCTGACAATGTCACTTGAACAGGAAACACTATGTGTCCTTGTCATAGGCTTATGATGTAAGATGAAAACAATGGCTATATACAAGGATGTAATGATCATTCTAACTAGTCTGTTCTTCCCTACAGGGTAACCCTGGTACTGATGGTATTGGTGGAGCTAAAGGATCAGCTGTGAGTCTCCTGGACAACCTCTCCTCTTCTGCTGTTTCCCTCCCTTCCTCTGTCCTCTGTCTCTGTATCTTATAGTCCTACACTCTGTTCTCACACTATGCCTACAGACTTCTATCAGTGTAACTTAAGATAGTCCATGTCCACAGTATGGGCAGGGTTTGAGGGTCATCTCCAATTAAGTCTAATAAACTGTTATGCCTGAAGTATGTTTTTATTAGAGTTGAATAGAGTTGTGTGGCATCTGTCAGTGCTTCTAGCTGGAACATGGAAGGTGAATGGAGGTCATATCTAAACCACTGGGATATCTACAGAGATAACCAGAGATGGCCCTGAGTTTTCATGCACTATATGAAATCTACAAAATGTAAGACATTATAAAGTCTCATATGACAAGTTATAAAGCATTATAATGCACCTGCAGACTAAAAGTAAAGAGTTACAGACATGATTTCCAAACTAAATGTGAACGCTTGTGACCAGCCTAGTCCACTAGTTCAGTCTGAGAACTAAAGAGAAATAGCTCCCGAGTGGCGCAGTGGTCTAAGGCACTGCATCCCAGTGTGTCACTACAGTCCCTGGTTTGAAATCCAAGCTGTATCACATCCAGCCGTGATTGGGCGGCGCACAATTGGCCCAGCGTCGTCCGGTTTAGGGTTTGGCCGGGGTAGGCGGTCATTGTAAATTAACTGACTTGCCTAGTTAAATAAATACAAATATTCAGTCACTGCCACATTATGAAACCCACCTTTGACCCTGAAAAAAAAAAGATTGTGGATCTCATCTCCATTACTGTGAGTCAGTAGTTTTTGCATTTCCTTTTTCGTGTGCCCCTAACCACGAGTTGTTCTATTTATCTGGTCAGGTGACGTGGTTAGGAAAAGCTCTTGGTCTTAATTTTTCCTGTAACAAAATCAAGAACCCATTAAAATAATTTAGATGAGAATCAGTGATACATGTCGCTTTGAGTTAATTATGGCTGAGTAGACCAGATCTGGGGCCAGACGTGCACACACACACACACACACACACACACACACACACACGCACACACGCACACACCTATCCCTTACATAATAGTCAAGCAGACTGCAGTTGGTACTTGGTGCTGGATGTCCAGACCGTGTCTCTAGCTTCAGGACCTCTCCCACCTGCTCCACCCTCTAACTCATGTAAAATTGAAGACATTGATCTAAGTCCAGAAACCTCCTTAGATAAAGTTATAGATTTTTTTTCCTCATTGATCTACAAGCAACAGTAAACATATCACTACTTCTTCTTTTCAGATCTTAATGTCACGGTGTTGATTGAATGTTTAGTGTTCCCTTCCTCTATCACACATGATCAGTTCAGAGTGATGATTGATTGGTACGTGATTGATATTGACCTGTGTCCTATCTGTCGCTCTACCATAGGGTGCTCCTGGTATCGCTGGCGCGCCTGGCTTCCCGGGACCCCGTGGCCCTCCAGGACCCCAGGGAGCCACTGGGCCTCTCGGACCAAAGGGAACATCTGTACGTCAAAGCTGTTGTAATGTATAATGAATGTCAGGGACGATACGAGGTATCTGTAATATAATCATATATTGTAATGTAGCGTGATTCAGTTTGCATTTCAAAGGCTCGTAATATACAACTCCAATGGAGGAAATGGTTGTAATCTGACTTCCTTGTCAAAAGACAATTGAATATTGAAGAATATTGAAGGTCTGTAATAATGACCCATGTATTCTTTCTCTCTAGGGTGACCCTGGTATCCCAGGTTTCAAGGGTGAGGCTGGACCCAAAGGAGAGATTGTGAGTATTATTAAATAAACAATCAAATTTAACAGTAAACATTACATTCACACAAGTTCCAAAATAATGAAGACATTTCAAATGTCATATTATATATATACAGTGTTGTAATGATGTGCAAATGGTTTAAAATACAAAAGGGGAAATAAATAAACATAAATATGGGTTGTATTTACAATGGTGTTTGTTCTTCACTGGTTGCCCTTTTCTTGTGGCAACAGATCACACATCTTGCTGCTGTGATGGCACACTGTGGTATTTCACCCAGTAGATATGGGAGTTTATCAAAATTTGATTTGTTTTCAAATTCTTTGTTGATCTGTGTAATCTGAGGGAAATATGTCTCTCTAATATGGTCATACATTTGGCAGGAGGTTAGGAAGTGCAGCTCAGTTTCCACCTCATTTTGTGGGCAGTGTGCACATAGCCTGTCTTCTCTTGAGAGCCAGGTCTGCCTACGGCTGCCTTTCTCAATAGCAAGGCTATGCTCACTGAGTCTGTACATACTCAAGGCTCTCTCTCTCTCTCTCTCTCTTTCTCTCTTCCTCCTCTCTCTCTTTCAGTCTCTCATAGCTAAGTAATCCCTCAAAATACTGGATAATGTCCAAGAGTTTATAATGCCCCATGAAAACAGAAATCATAGACAGAATGGAGAGCATCCCAGATTGCTTCCAGATTGTAACAGAGTTTGTAACTAAGCCACATGGGGGCCCTGTTGGTTTGTTATCTGTCAACAATGTAACATTAGACCTACTAAGGACCAGGCAAGCAACATAATTTTAAACATTTTATGGTAGTTTCGAAAATAAAGTAAAGAATGCATATTTATCCTCAGCATTCATTATAAAAAATGAGATTGAGAGACAACTTTGCTTCGTTAGGTGAAGTTCTGTTGTGTTATCATTAGTTAAGTAAGATGTCTGCTGAGGTTAGGTGAAATTCTGTTGTGTTATCATTAGTTTAGTAAGATGTCTGCTGAGGTTAGGTGAAATTCTGTTGTGTTATCATTAATTTAGTAAGATGTCTGCTGAGGTTAGGTGAAGTTCTGTTGTATTATCATTAGTTTAGTAAGATGTCTGCTGAGGTTAGGTGAAGTTCTGTTGTGTTATCATTAATTTAGTAAGATGTCTGCTGAGGTTAGGTGAAGTTCTGTTGTATTATCATTAGTTTAGTAAGATGTCTGCTGAGGTTAGGTGAAGTTCTGTTGTGTTATCATTAGTTTAGTAAGATGTCTGCTGAGGTTAGGTGAAGTTCTGTTGTGTTATCATTAGTTTAGTAAGATGTCTGCTGAGGTTAGGTGAAATTCTGTTGTGTTATCATTAGTTTAGTAAGATGTCTGCTGAGGTTAGGTGAAGTTCTGTTGTATTATCATTAGTTTAGTAAGATGTCTGCTGAGGTTAGGTGAAGTTCTGTTGTATTATCATTAGTTTAGTAAGATGTCTGCTGAGGTTAGGTGAAGTTCTGTTGTGTTATCATTAATTTAGTAAGATGTCTGCTGAGGTTAGGTGAAGTTCTGTTGTGTTATCATTAGTTTAGTAAGATGTCTGCTGAGGTTAGGTGAAGTTCTGTTGTGTTATCATTAGTTTAGTAAGATGTCTGCTGAGGTTAGGTGAAGTTCTGTTGTGTTATCATTAGTTTAGTAAGATGTCTGCTGAGGTTAGGTGAAGTTCTGTTGTATTATCATTAGTTTAGTAAGATGTCTGCTGAGGTTAGGTGAAGTTCTGTTGTGTTATCATTAATTTAGTAAGATGTCTGCTGAGGTTAGGTGAAGTTCTGTTGTGTTATCATTAGTTTAGTAAGATGTCTGCTGAGGTTAGGTGAAGTTCTGTTGTGTTATCATTAGTTTAGTAAGATGTCTGCTTCGTTAGGTGAAGTTCTGTTGTGTTATCATTAGTTTAGTAAGATGTCTGCTGAGGTTAGGTGAAATTCTGTTGTGTTATCATTAGTTTAGTAAGATGTCTGCTGAGGTTAGGTGAAGTTCTGTTGTGTTATCATTAGTTTAGTAAGATGTCTGCTGAGGTTAGGTGAAGTTATGTTGTGTTATCATTAGTTTAGTAAGATGTCTGCTGAGGTTAGGTGAAATTCTGTTGTGTTATCATTAGTTTAGTAAGATGTCTGCTGAGGTTAGGTGAAATTCTGTTGTGTTATCATTAGTTTAGTAAGATGTCTGCTGAGGTTAGGTGAAGTTCTGTTGTATTATCATTAGTTAAGTAAGATGTCTGCTGAGGTTAGGTGAAGTTCTGTTGTGTTATCATTAGTTTAGTAAGATGTCTGCTGAGGTTAGGTGAAGTTCTGTTGTGTTATCATTAGTTTAGTAAGATGTCTGCTGATGTCAGGTGAAGTTCTGTTGTGTTATCATTAGTTTAGTAAGATGTCTGCTGAGGTTAGGTGAAGTTCTGTTGTGTTATCATTAGTTAAGTAAGATGTCTGCTGAGGTTAGGTGAAATTCTGTTGTGTTATCATTAGTTTAGTAAGATGTCTGCTGAGGTTAGGTGAAGTTCTGTTGTATTATCATTAGTTTAGTAAGATGTCTGCTGAGGTTAGGTGAAGTTCTGTTGTGTTATCATTAGTTTAGTAAGATGTCTGCTGATGTCAGGTGAAGTTCTGTTGTGTTATCATTAGTTTAGTAAGATGTCTGCTGATGTCAGGTGAAGTTCTGTTGTGTTATCATTAGTTTAGTAAGATGTCTGCTGATGTCAGGTGAAGTTCTGTTGTGTTATCATTAGTTTAGTAAGATGTCTGCTGATGTCAGGTGAAGTTCTGTTGTGTTATCATTAGTTTAGTAAGATGTCTGCTGAGGTTAGGTGAAGTTCTGTTGTATTATCATTAGTTTAGTAAGATGTCTGCTGAGGTTAGGTGAAGTTCTGTTGTGTTATCATTAGTTTAGTAAGATGTCTGCTGAGGTTAGGTGAAATTCTGTTGTGTTATCATTAGTTTAGTAAGATGTCTGCTGATGTCAGGTGAAGTTCTGTTGTGTTATCATTAGTTTAGTAAGATGTCTGCTGACGTCAGGTGAAGTTCTGTTGTGTTATCATTAGTTTAGTAAGATGTCTGCTGAGGTTAGGTGAAATTCTGTTGTGTTATCATTAGTTTAGTAAGATGTCTGCTGAGGTTAGGTGAAATTCTGTTGTGTTATCATTAGTTTAGTAAGATGTCTGCTGAGGTTAGGTGAAGTTCTGTTGTATTATCATTAGTTAAGTAAGATGTCTGCTGAGGTTAGGTGAAGTTCTGTTGTGTTATCATTAGTTTAGTAAGATGTCTGCTGAGGTTAGGTGAAGTTCTGTTGTGTTATCATTAGTTTAGTAAGATGTCTGCTGATGTCAGGTGAAGTTCTGTTGTGTTATCATTAGTTTAGTAAGATGTCTGCTGAGGTTAGGTGAAGTTCTGTTGTGTTATCATTAGTTTAGTAAGATGTCTGCTGAGGTTAGGTGAAGTTCTGTTGTGTTATCATTAGTTTAGTAAGATGTCTGCTGAGGTTAGGTGAAGTTCTGTTGTGTTATCATTAATTTAGTAAGATGTCTGCTGAGGTTAGGTGAAGTTCTGTTGTGTTATCATTAGTTTAGTAAGATGTCTGCTGAGGTTAGGTGAAGTTCTGTTGTGTTATCATTAGTTTAGTAAGATGTCTGCTTCGTTAGGTGAAGTTCTGTTGTGTTATCATTAGTTTAGTAAGATGTCTGCTGAGGTTAGGTGAAATTCTGTTGTGTTATCATTAGTTTAGTAAGATGTCTGCTGAGGTTAGGTGAAGTTCTGTTGTGTTATCATTAGTTTAGTAAGATGTCTGCTGAGGTTAGGTGAAGTTCTGTTGTGTTATCATTAGTTTAGTAAGATGTCTGCTGAGGTTAGGTGAAATTCTGTTGTGTTATCATTAGTTTAGTAAGATGTCTGCTGAGGTTAGGTGAAATTCTGTTGTGTTATCATTAGTTTAGTAAGATGTCTGCTGAGGTTAGGTGAAGTTCTGTTGTATTATCATTAGTTAAGTAAGATGTCTGCTGAGGTTAGGTGAAGTTCTGTTGTGTTATCATTAGTTTAGTAAGATGTCTGCTGAGGTTAGGTGAAGTTCTGTTGTGTTATCATTAGTTTAGTAAGATGTCTGCTGATGTCAGGTGAAGTTCTGTTGTGTTATCATTAGTTTAGTAAGATGTCTGCTGAGGTTAGGTGAAGTTCTGTTGTGTTATCATTAGTTAAGTAAGATGTCTGCTGAGGTTAGGTGAAATTCTGTTGTGTTATCATTAGTTTAGTAAGATGTCTGCTGAGGTTAGGTGAAGTTCTGTTGTATTATCATTAGTTTAGTAAGATGTCTGCTGAGGTTAGGTGAAGTTCTGTTGTGTTATCATTAGTTTAGTAAGATGTCTGCTGATGTCAGGTGAAGTTCTGTTGTGTTATCATTAGTTTAGTAAGATGTCTGCTGATGTCAGGTGAAATTCTGTTGTGTTATCATTAGTTTAGTAAGATGTCTGCTGATGTCAGGTGAAGTTCTGTTGTGTTATCATTAGTTTAGTAAGATGTCTGCTGACGTCAGGTGAAGTTCTGTTGTGTTATCATTAGTTTAGTAAGATGTCTGCTGAGGTTAGGTGAAATTCTGTTGTGTTATCATTAGTTTAGTAAGATGTCTGCTGAGGTTAGGTGAAATTCTGTTGTGTTATCATTAGTTTAGTAAGATGTCTGCTGAGGTTAGGTGAAGTTCTGTTGTATTATCATTAGTTAAGTAAGATGTCTGCTGAGGTTAGGTGAAGTTCTGTTGTGTTATCATTAGTTTAGTAAGATGTCTGCTGAGGTTAGGTGAAGTTCTGTTGTGTTATCATTAGTTTAGTAAGATGTCTGCTGATGTCAGGTGAAGTTCTGTTGTGTTATCATTAGTTTAGTAAGATGTCTGCTGAGGTTAGGTGAAGTTCTGTTGTGTTATCATTAGTTTAGTAAGATGTCTGCTGAGGTTAGGTGAAGTTCTGTTGTGTTATCATTAGTTTAGTAAGATGTCTGCTGAGGTTAGGTGAAGTTCTGTTGTGTTATCATTAGTTTAGTAAGATGTCTGCTGAGGTTAGGTGAAGTTCTGTTGTATTATCATTAGTTTAGTAAGATGTCTGCTGAGGTTAGGTGAAGTTCTGTTGTGTTATCATTAGTTTAGTAAGATGTCTGCTGAGGTTAGGTGAAGTTCTGTTGTGTTATCATTAGTTTAGTAAGATGTCTGCTGAGGTTAGGTGAAGTTCTGTTGTGTTATCATTAGTTTAGTAAGATGTCTGCTGAGGTTAGGTGAAGTTCTGTTGTGTTATCATTAGTTTAGTAAGATGTCTGCTGAGGTTAGGTGAAGTTCTGTTGTGTTATCATTAGTTTAGTAAGATGTCTGCTGAGGTTAGGTGAAATTCTGTTGTGTTATCATTAGTTTAGTAAGATGTCTGCTGAGGTTAGGTGAAGTTCTGTTGTGTTATCATTAGTTTAGTAAGATGTCTGCTGAGGTTAGGTGAAATTCTGTTGTGTTATCATTAGTTTAGTAAGATGTCTGCTGAGGTTAGGTGAAATTCTGTGGTGTTATCATTAGTTTAGTAAGATGTCTGCTGAGGTTAGGTGAAGTTCTGTTGTATTATCATTAGTTAAGTAAGATGTCTGCTGAGGTTAGGTGAAGTTCTGTTGTGTTATCATTAGTTTAGTAAGATGTCTGCTGAGGTTAGGTGAAGTTCTGTTGTGTTATCATTAGTTTAGTAAGATGTCTGCTGAGGTTAGGTGAAATTCTGTTGTGTTATCATTAGTTTAGTAAGATGTCTGCTGAGGTTAGGTGAAATTCTGTTGTGTTATCATTAGTTTAGTAAGATGTCTGCTGAGGTTAGGTGAAGTTCTGTTGTATTATCATTAGTTAAGTAAGATGTCTGCTGAGGTTAGGTGAAGTTCTGTTGTGTTATCATTAGTTTAGTAAGATGTCTGCTGAGGTTAGGTGAAGTTCTGTTGTGTTATCATTAGTTTAGTAAGATGTCTGCTGATGTCAGGTGAAGTTCTGTTGTGTTATCATTAGTTTAGTAAGATGTCTGCTGAGGTTAGGTGAAGTTCTGTTGTGTTATCATTAGTTTAGTAAGATGTCTGCTGAGGTTAGGTGAAGTTCTGTTGTGTTATCATTAGTTTAGTAAGATGTCTGCTGAGGTTAGGTGAAGTTCTGTTGTGTTATCATTAGTTTAGTAAGATGTCTGCTGAGGTTAGGTGAAGTTCTGTTGTGTTATCATTAGTTTAGTAAGATGTCTGCTGATGTCAGGTGAAGTTCTGTTGTGTTATCATTAGTTTAGTAAGATGTCTGCTGATGTCAGGTGAAGTTCTGTTGTGTTATCATTAGTTTAGTAAGATGTCTGCTGAGGTTAGGTGAAGTTCTGTTGTGTTATCATTAGTTTAGTAAGATGTCTGCTGAGGTTAGGTGAAGTTCTGTTGTGTTATCATTAGTTTAGTAAGATGTCTGCTGAGGTTAGTTGAAATTCTGTTGTGTTATCATTAGTTTAGTAAGATGTCTGCTGAGGTTAGGTGAAGTTCTGTTGTGTTATCATTAGTTTAGTAAGATGTCTGCTGAGGTTAGGTGAAATTCTGTTGTGTTATCATTAGTTTAGTAAGATGTCTGCTGAGGTTAGGTGAAATTCTGTGGTGTTATCATTAGTTTAGTAAGATGTCTGCTGAGGTTAGGTGAAGTTCTGTTGTATTATCATTAGTTAAGTAAGATGTCTGCTGAGGTTAGGTGAAGTTCTGTTGTGTTATCATTAGTTTAGTAAGATGTCTGCTGAGGTTAGGTGAAGTTCTGTTGTGTTATCATTAGTTTAGTAAGATGTCTACTGAGGTTAGGTGAAGTTCTGTTGTGTTATCATTAGTTTAGTAAGATGTCTGCTGAGGTTAGGTGAAGTTCTGTTGTGTTATCATTAGTTTAGTAAGATGTCTGCTGAGGTTAGGTGAAGTTCTGTTGTGTTATCATTAGTTTAGTAAGATGTCTGCTGAGGTTAGGTGAAGTTCTGTTGTGTTATCATTAGTTTAGTAAGATGTCTGCTGAGGTTAGGTGAAGTTCTGTTGTGTTATCATTAGTTTAGTAAGATGTCTGCTGAGGTTAGGTGAAGTTCTGTTGTGTTATCATTAGTTTAGTAAGATGTCTGCTGAGGTTAGGTGAAGTTCTGTTGTGTTATCATTAGTTTAGTAAGATGTCTGCTGAGGTTAGGTGAAATTCTGTTGTGTTATCATTAGTTTAGTAAGATGTCTGCTGAGGTTAGGTGAAGTTCTGTTGTGTTATCATTAGTTTAGTAAGATGTCTGCTGAGGTTAGGTGAAATTCTGTTGTGTTATCATTAGTTTAGTAAGATGTCTGCTGAGGTTAGGTGAAATTCTGTGGTGTTATCATTAGTTTAGTAAGATGTCTGCTGAGGTTAGGTGAAGTTCTGTTGTATTATCATTAGTTAAGTAAGATGTCTGCTGAGGTTAGGTGAAGTTCTGTTGTGTTATCATTAGTTTAGTAAGATGTCTGCTGAGGTTAGGTGAAGTTCTGTTGTGTTATCATTAGTTTAGTAAGATGTCTGCTGAGGTTAGGTGAAATTCTGTTGTGTTATCATTAGTTTAGTAAGATGTCTGCTGAGGTTAGGTGAAATTCTGTTGTGTTATCATTAGTTTAGTAAGATGTCTGCTGAGGTTAGGTGAAGTTCTGTTGTATTATCATTAGTTAAGTAAGATGTCTGCTGAGGTTAGGTGAAGTTCTGTTGTGTTATCATTAGTTTAGTAAGATGTCTGCTGAGGTTAGGTGAAGTTCTGTTGTGTTATCATTAGTTTAGTAAGATGTCTGCTGATGTCAGGTGAAGTTCTGTTGTGTTATCATTAGTTTAGTAAGATGTCTGCTGAGGTTAGGTGAAGTTCTGTTGTGTTATCATTAGTTTAGTAAGATGTCTGCTGAGGTTAGGTGAAGTTCTGTTGTGTTATCATTAGTTTAGTAAGATGTCTGCTGAGGTTAGGTGAAGTTCTGTTGTGTTATCATTAGTTTAGTAAGATGTCTGCTGAGGTTAGGTGAAGTTCTGTTGTGTTATCATTAGTTTAGTAAGATGTCTGCTGATGTCAGGTGAAGTTCTGTTGTGTTATCATTAGTTTAGTAAGATGTCTGCTGATGTCAGGTGAAGTTCTGTTGTGTTATCATTAGTTTAGTAAGATGTCTGCTGAGGTTAGGTGAAGTTCTGTTGTGTTATCATTAGTTTAGTAAGATGTCTGCTGAGGTTAGTTGAAATTCTGTTGTGTTATCATTAGTTTAGTAAGATGTCTGCTGAGGTTAGGTGAAGTTCTGTTGTGTTATCATTAGTTTAGTAAGATGTCTGCTGAGGTTAGGTGAAATTCTGTTGTGTTATCATTAGTTTAGTAAGATGTCTGCTGAGGTTAGGTGAAATTCTGTGGTGTTATCATTAGTTTAGTAAGATGTCTGCTGAGGTTAGGTGAAGTTCTGTTGTATTATCATTAGTTAAGTAAGATGTCTGCTGAGGTTAGGTGAAGTTCTGTTGTGTTATCATTAGTTTAGTAAGATGTCTGCTGAGGTTAGGTGAAGTTCTGTTGTGTTATCATTAGTTTAGTAAGATGTCTACTGAGGTTAGGTGAAGTTCTGTTGTGTTATCATTAGTTTAGTAAGATGTCTGCTGAGGTTAGGTGAAGTTCTGTTGTGTTATCATTAGTTTAGTAAGATGTCTGCTGAGGTTAGGTGAAGTTCTGTTGTGTTATCATTAGTTTAGTAAGATGTCTGCTGAGGTTAGGTGAAGTTCTGTTGTGTTATCATTAGTTTAGTAAGATGTCTGCTGAGGTTAGGTGAAGTTCTGTTGTGTTATCATTAGTTTAGTAAGATGTCTGCTGAGGTTAGGTGAAGTTCTGTTGTGTTATCATTAGTTTAGTAAGATGTCTGCGGCTTGGTAAATGCTTTCTGGAAGCAAATGATAACACAACAGATCTTCACCTAACATCAGCATATACTTGAACAGTTTTTCTCCCTTCTTAGTGAAATCTATTTCTAAATCTAAATCTATTTTTGGATGATGGATATTACATGTGATTACTAACATCCTGTTGTGTTTGTGTAGGGACCCGCGGGTCCCCAAGGAGCCCTTGGCCCTGCAGGAGAGGAGGGGAAGAGGGGACCCAGAGGAGAGCCCGGCGCTGCTGGACCTCTCGGACCTCCCGGAGAGAGAGTGAGTACCACCGATGACACCCATCTTGTCACCCCGTCGGCGTACAAGGCTACCTATCATTCCAACCACTTGTTGAGGCACAATGTGTTTCCTGGACATAAAAAGGAAGAAATGAAATGGACGGCTACACTGCCAGTGGGCTGTCCCAGAGAGGGCTGTCCCAGAGAGGGCTGTCCCAGCGAGGGCTGTCCCAGAGAGGGCTGTCCCAGAGAGGGCTGTCCCAGAGAGGGCTGTCCATGTCACTTTACAGTTATCACACACTGTAGTCTCGCTCCCAGCGTTAAATGTTGATTTTTTTTCTTCTTCTTCTTCTAACCCTGAACCCTTTTGTTGTTGTTGTCTTTGTTTAGGGCGCCCCCGGTAACCGTGGTTTCCCAGGTCAGGATGGTCTGGCTGGTCCCAAGGTGAGTGTCAACATGACAATATGGTCTCGGGGGAGGGGCTTATCGTTAAAGGAGGGGAAACTAAGTGCTATGGCACAGGAAATTAACAGGAAATGTCCATTCAGATCAACTGAATAGGTTACACTAATACTGGCAGGACTGTGTCAGCAATAGTCTCTTGAGTGACGGATTGTTAAGATAAACGTTAACCACGCAAGATTGGTTCTGGGTTATTATGACATAAGGTCAGCAATGACATATCTGTACATTTCAACACCACAGGATCATGGGTATTATACTATATGTATCTATATATCTACAGCCAAGCGTTGGTGTGAAAATGCCCTTCTGTACTAGAGTAGTAGTGAAGACATTCCATCATCGTTTTCTGAACACAATAATTTATTGGAGTCCTTCAGGCAATTACTATCCAACCTGACTGAATATTCTGTTAGGAGCGCATCGATAGTGGAACAGCCAGGCATCACAGAGAAAATGATATGTGAGAAAGAAAGACAGAGCCCCTATTAGGCCATGTCCACACTTGACACGTACGTACTTCTGCTATCAGAATACGAAGATCGCATTGAAAAGACGTGTAGATGCACAAAAATCGCTTAGTTGTTCTGATTGTGTTCAGATTTTGAATCAGGCTACCGAAAGCCCATAAAGTGGTCGACTTCATCAGCACTCCTCCCACAAGTCTCCAGAAAACTTGTGTTTTGGGACCGAAAGGCACCTTTTAATTATAACGTTGGAGCAAATACATTCCTAGCGTGTGAGGAACTTGTTTGGTGGCCTCGTAAAAGCTAGCCAGCTAGCTAATATTTTGAATTTTTAGAATTTATGCTAAACTATATGCATTCTCTTTAGCGTTGCTTGCTAACTTGCTTGCTAGCTACAGAGGTTTGCTTGCTGGCTAGCTACAGGGGTTAGGTGGCTAGTTAGCTACGGTAGTTAGCTACTGCCATCAGCCTATTCCACCTTTTGTAGAATGCATACTGGCATTTGAATATACCGCGAGAAAAGGGAATCAGGACACACTGTGGACAAGGTAGACACATTTACATGTAGGTGTACAAATCCTGCATGAACAGTCAAGTCTAGACACAAGCCTTAGTGTCAGTGTTGTCTTACTGGCGTCATCTATAATTTTACTATTTCACCACCAGAGGTCACCTCAACCTCATCCTCACCACCAACTCTAGTCTAGCTGACACCAGTGTCTCAGACTGCAAATGGAAGCGTTTCATTACATTCCAAATTAAATATCATTCACCCGTATTCGTTACATTGGGTAAATGTGTCAGAAGGAATCTTTTCTAATTTCAAGACAATTGACCCCTGTCTTTTTCCCCCTCCTCAGAAGGGAGATTTCCGTTTGTCCAACGGAATGTATTCAACCAATATGTGTCTTCCACATTCATGTCATCAGCACCCAGGGAACAACTGCCTTGCTCAAGGGCAGAATGACAGATGTTGACCTCTGCTCAAACTTCCAGTTACTGGCCCAATCCTCCTACCCTCCAGGCTACCTGCCGCCTGAGGGTGTTTGCGTAGGGTAACCTCATGTGAAGTGACTGTGGAGACAGATGGAGCGGATGTTTCCCACGATAGGGGTGAATCCTCACTTCCACTCAAGTCAAATGTTCACTTAGTCAAGCATTAGTCAAGCATTGATGTCAATAGGATGTGAATTATCTTACCCCCTGACACAAAAAGATAGAGGAACACAGATGTCTGTAATGATCTGTTGAGGTTTGTTTAGGGACAAACAGACAGGCTTTTCATTTCAGTGCTTCACACTGTCAGACACTTCCCTCAGAGCGTCGTCAGTTCATTTAGCCTCCTAATACATTACAAGTACTACTGTAGCCTCATATAAAGTGGCTGTGGAGATAGATCTATCTGATCGATTGATTGATTTGTTGATTGGCTGATTGATTTATGTGTTGATGGATTGATGTGTTAATGTGTTGATTGATTGATGGGTTGATTGATTGTTGGGTTGATTGATTTCTACACCTGCATTGCTTGTTGTTTGGGGTTTTAGGCTGGGTTTCTGTACAGCACTTTGAGATATCAGCTGATGTAAGAAGGTCTATATAAATACATTTGATTTGATTTATTGGATTGATTACTTGATTGATTGATCGTCTCGATTGAGTAACACACATTTTTTCCCCTCCTAATCCAGGGAGCCCCTGGCGAGCGTGGAGTCGGCGGCGTGTCTGGCCCTAAGGGAGCCGGCGGTGACCCTGGTCGCCCTGGCGAGCCCGGTCTTCCTGGTGCAAGAGTAAGTTCAACTGCAACATCTCTCTACCATCTGTAACAGTAGTATGTATAAATGCTCTGGTAAGATGGAATAGTTCTCCAAACTATGGCTGAGTAATGGAGCCAATACATTATCTTTGTAATATTGACTCGCATAATAATATTGTATGTAGGTTACTAAGGGTAATGGCTCTGGTAAGGGTAATGGCTACACTACGAAGCCAGGACAATAATCACTGTAGATTTCACTCACATACTGTACAGTATACAGTGATGTGTGTGTGTCTCTGTGCTCTTGCAGGGTCTTACTGGTCGTCCCGGTGATGCAGGTCCTCAAGGAAAAGTTGGACCCGGTGTAAGTACATTTGTTGTCTGTTTTGTCAACAACTGTAAAAATAACATTTTTTGTAAAAAAATAAATAAATAATAAACATTAATTTGCTCACTAGATGAATCAGCATGTTCACAGGACTCTGAGCACTGATTTATATAGACACTAGATGAATCAGCATGTTCACAGGACTCTGAGCACTGATTTATATAGACACTAAATTAATCAGCATGTTCACAGGACTCTGAGCACTGATTTATATAGACACTAGATGAATCAGCATGTTCACAGGACTCTGACCACTGATTTACATAGACACTAGATGAATCAGCATGTTCACAGGACTCTGACCACTGATTTATATTGACACTAGATGACTGATTGGGTACATCACTGACTCTGACAGTGTAGAAACCCCCTCAGGTGCATAACTTCTAGTTTTTATTTTGCATAATTGATTGATTGATTGATTGACTGACCCTCCTGTTTCCCCTCTGTAGGGTGCTGCTGGTGAGGATGGTCGCCCTGGTCCCCCTGGCCCTATGGGAGCCCGCGGTCAGCCTGGCGTGATGGGATTCCCCGGACCCAAGGGAGCCAACGTGAGTGTGACTGTTTGATTGATTGTAGATTGATTGATTTGGTTGGTTGGTTGGGTGTTTTGGATGATTGATGATTGGTTGATTGGGTGTTTTTAATGATTTGATGATTGGTTGATTGGGTGTGTTGGATGATTTACATATACATAGGGAGATTGCATATCTACATGGACAGAGTGTATGTCTATTCTACATACAACTGGACATTATTGATGGCTGACTGCTTTGTGTGTGTTTTCTGACTAGGGCGAACCTGGCAAAGGCGGAGAGAAAGGATTGCTCGGTGCGCCAGGTCTGAGAGTAAGTCATTTATCTCACCCAGACAGACAGACACAGACAGCCTTTTCAGTTGAGCCATGTGAAATATGCCGGGGTAAACACACCTTGTGCCCGACTAGAAAGGAATCCATTAAGATTAAACCAAACAGAGTTACAAATCATAAATAGCCTTCTATCTTCTTTTGGATGATAATATATGCCATTTCAAATGTGCAGAAAACACTTTAAAGACGTCGTTAGGAAACCATTCCACATATTCAGTTTATCCCTACTCAGTTGCCATAGTGGTAATTACATCTATCAGTCTTCATCTGGCTCCCATGGCCTCTAACTCTCTCTCTCTCTCTCTCTCTCTCTCTTCTCTCTCTCTCTCTCTTTCTCTACCCTCTCTCTCTCTCTCTTCTCTCTCTCTTCTCTCTCTTTCTCTACTCTCTCTCTCTCTCTCTCTCTCTCTCTCTTTCTCTACCCTCTCTCTCTTCTCTCTCTTCTCTCTTCTCTCTTTCTCTTTCTCTACCCTCTCTCTTTTTTCTCTCTCTCTCCCTATAGGGTCTTCCTGGTAAGGATGGTGAGACCGGAGCTGCTGGACCCCCTGGCCCTGCTGTGAGTATCTCTATCTCTCCAATCACACTCTGCTGCAGTCACGTCTGTCTCACTGCTCTTATCCACCTTTCTCAACGTACTCTCTAAAAACGACCTGATAACTCCACCAAACCCAGGCTGGATATACTCCAATGTGTTCAACGCGTATCGTTGTCAATTCGCTGCTAGCTAACCTTTCTGATTCAAGTTTCATTGTGGTTGTAAGATGGTAAGATTATTACACTGTATCGTCAAGATGAGACCCGTTTCTTCACAATGACTTGGATTGATGTGAGACGCGCCGATTGAGGTTAAAGGCACAATGTTTTAGTGTTTTTAACGGCAGCCCAATGCCTTGTTTTGCTATAATTCTATTTAACCTTTAACCTATTTTATCAGGGAGTCATACTGAGAACAAGGTCTATTCTACAAATGAGCCCTGAATGACAGAAATTACAGAAAATGCACACATCAATATCGATACAAAATGCAAACAGAAAGAAAAACACGATTATAAAAAAACAAACACATTCATCAGTAATAAGGTCCTCAACCAGCTGTCTGAATTACCCAAGATGCACCAGAACATCACATTCATCAGTAATAAGGTCATCAATCAGCTGTCTGAATTACCCTAGAGGCACCAGAACATCACATTCATCAGTAATAAGGTCCTCAATCAGCTGTCTGAATTACCCAAGATGCACCAGAACATCACATTCATCAGTAATAAGGTCCTCAACCAGCTGTCTGAATTACCCAAGATGCACCAGAACATCACATTCATCAGTAATAAGGTCATCAATCAGCTGTCTGAATTACCCAAGATGCACCAGAACATCACATTCATCAGTAATAAGGTCCTCAATCAGCTGTCTGAATTACCCAAGATGCACCAGAACATCACATTCATCAGTAATAAGGTCCTCAATCAGCTGTCTGAATTACACCTAGAGGCACCAGAACATCACATTCATCAGTAATAAGGTCCTCAATCAGCTGTCTGAATTACCCAAGATGCACCAGAACATCACATTCATCAGTAATAAGGTCATCAATCAGCTGTCTGAATTACCCAAGATGCACCAGAACATCACATTCATCAGTAATAAGGTCCTCAATCAGCTGTCTGAATTACCCAAGATGCACCAGAACATCACATTCATCAGTAATAAGGTCCTCAATCAGCTGTCTGAATTACACCTAGAGGCACCAGAACATCACATTCATCAGTAATAAGGTCCTCAATCAGCTGTCTGAATTACACCTAGAGGCACCAGAACATCACATTCATCAGCAATAAGGTCCTCAACCAACTGTCTGATTGACCCTGGAGGCACCAGAACATCACATTCATCAGTAATAAGGTCCTCAATCAGCTGTCTGAATTACCCAAGAGGCACCAAAACATCACATTCATCAGTAATAAGGTCCTCAATCAGCTGTCTGAATTACCCAAGAGGCACCAGAACATCACATTCATCAGTAATAAGGTCCTCAATCAGCTGTCTGAATTACCCAAGAGGCACCAAAACATCACATTCATCAGTAATAAGGTCCTCAATCAGCTGTCTGAATTACCCAAGAGGCACCAGAACATCACATTCATCAGTAATAAGGTCCTCAATCAGCTGTCTGAATTACCCCTAGAGGCACCAGAACATCACATTCATCAGTAATACTACGGTCCTCAATCAGCTGTCTGAATTACCCCTAGAGGCACCAGAACATCACATTCATCAGTAATAAGGTCCTCAATCAGCTGTCTGAATTACCCAAGAAGCACCAGAACATCACATTGAAGAACATTTTGAAGATTGTTCCACAAATAAGCTGCAAGACAAGTAAAAGCTGATTTACCTAACTCAGTGGAGACCAGAGGAATTTCCAGAGTTATCCATCCCTGAGACCTGGTGTGGTAACTCCTATGTCTAAAGTTTAGTAAAGACGTTAGGTACAGTGTGGCTTTTTTTTAAGGCTTTTCAAATGAAAACATAGTAATGTATCAACATACGTGACATCAAAGAGGGCCAACCAACTTCCTGGTAGAGAATGCAGTGATGAGTACTAAAATTGTTGCCTGTAATAAATCGCAGTCCACTATGATAAACTGCATCTAACGGCTTTAACGAATTGGCAGCTGAGTTCATAGAGTTGATGTCGCCATAGTCTAGAACCGATAGAAACGTTGACTGAATAATAACATATACTTAGTTTTACCTTTTTGGGGCGGCAGGGTAGCCTAGTGGTTAGAGCGTTGGACTAGTAACTGGAAAGGTTGCAAGTTCAAACCCCCGAGCTGACAAGGTGCAAATCTGTCGTTCTGCCCTTGAACAGGCAGTTTACCCACTGTTCCTAGGCCGTCATTGAAAATAAGAATTTGATCTTAGTAAAATAAATCAAAATGACCTGCATTCAATACTAATTTTCCTGTAATACAATGAAGGCAGACTGTAGTTCAAATAGAGCCTGGTCAACCGTGGGCACAATAGCATACACAACAGTATCATCGGCATACAAGTGCAGGTAAAAATGTTCTACAGACAAGTCGATATTCACAATGTAAACAGAATCGACCTCTGCGGGACTCCTTTCGTAATCTCCAGGAAACCTGATTTAACAGTAGACACACATTGAGTTCTATCTGTCAAGTCATTTTTAAACCAGTTACATGCAGCCTGGTCTAGGCCAGTTGAGGAAAGCCTCTGAATTAGCAGTGGCTTTGACAGGTCAATGAATAATGCTCACTGTTAAGCCTTCCTTTACCACAGGGCCCTGCTGGAGAGAGAGGAGAGCAAGGACAACCTGGACCTTCTGGCTTCCAGGTCAGTCGATCTACACCTCTCTCTCTCTCACTCTGCATTCACTGTGTACCTGTCTGTCTGGCTCTCTGCATTCACTGTGCACCTGTCTGTCTGTCTGTCTGTCTGTCTGTATGCATTCATTGAATACCTGTCTTTTGGTACTCTGCATGCTCCTAAAAAATATTAGTAAGCGTTTACACAGGCAGCGCAATTCTGATCTTTTGCCCAATTATTGACAAAGGAGCTGATCTGATTGGTCAAAAAATACATTCCTGGAATTTTTAAAAAATTAAGCTGCCTGTGTAAATGCAGCCATTATACACTACATTTGTCCAATCACATTGACAATTCAGTCAACTATACACTTCGCAAGTAGTAACAACAGCCACGTGATTGATTGATTGGTTGTTTTGCTTCCTTTGAACAGGGTCTGCCCGGACCTCCTGGACCCCCTGGTGAGGGTGGCAAGCCTGGTGACATGGGAGTTCCAGGAGAGGGTGGAGCTGCTGGTGCCACTGGACCAAGAGTGAGTTTAGTTTCCTCCTCCATCATCTCCATACCTACGATGTTCATATAGCTAACTCCACTTATGGAGTTATGGAGGATAATAATGCTAACCATCCGTCCCTGTTTCCTTGTAGGGTGAGCGTGGTTTCCCAGGAGAGAGAGGAGGTGCTGGGCCTCAGGGGCTGCAGGGACCCCGTGGTCTTCCTGGAACTCCTGGAACTGACGGACCTAAGGTGAGACAAACACACTACTGTAGAGAACTTAGTCTTCTGATATGCCTAAATGAAGCTAGTACAATTTGCAGTTAGTAGAAGTTGCAGTAGAATTTGCAGCCATTAGAATTTGCAGTAGAATTTTCCGCTAGTATAATTTGCAGTAGAATTTGCAGTTAGTGGAATTTGCAGCTAGTAGAATTTGCATTAGAATTTGCAACTAGTCGAATTTGCAGCTAGTAGAATTTGCAGTAGAATTTGCAGCTAGGGGAATTTGCAGCTAGTAGAATTTGCAGTAGAATTTGCAGCTAGTAGAATTTGCAACTAGTCGAATTTGCAGCTAGTAGAATTTGCAGTAGAATTTGCAGCTAGTAGAATTTGCAGCTAGTAGAATTTGCAGCTAGTAGAATTTGCAGTAGAATTTGCAGTTAGTAGAATTTGCAACTAGTCGAATTTGCAGCTAGTAGAATTTGCAACTAGTCGAATTTGCAGCTAGTAGAATTTGCAGTAGAATTTGCAGTTAGTAGAATTTGCAGTTAGTGGAATTTGCAGCTAGTAGAATTTGCATTAGAATTTGCAACTAGTCGAATTTGCAGCTAGTAGAATTTGCAGTAGAATTTGCAGCTAGGGGAATTTGCAGCTAGTAGAATTTGCAGTAGAATTTGCAGCTAGTAGAATTTGCAGCTAGTAGAATTTGCTGCTAGTAGAATTTGCAGTAGAATTTGCAGCTAGTAGAATTTGCAGCTAGTAGAATTTGCAGCTAGTAGAATTTGCAGCTAGTAGAATTTGCAGCTAGTAGAATTTGCAGCTAGTAGAATTTGCAGTAGAATTTGCAGCTAGTAGAATTTGCAACTAGTCGAACTTGCAGCTAGTAGAATTTGCAGCTAGTAGAATTTGCAGCTAGTCGAACTTGCAGCTAGTAGAATTTGCAGCTAGTAGAATTTGCAGTAGAATTTGCAGCTAGTAGAATTTGCAACTAGTCGAACTTGCAGCTAGTAGAATTTGCAGCTAGTAGAATTTGCAGTAGAATTTGCAGCTAGTAGAACTTGCAGCTAGTAGAATTTGCAGCTAGTAGAATTTGCAGCTAGTAGAATTTGCAGCTAGTAGAATTTGCAGCTAGTAGAATTTGCAGTAGAATTTGCAGCTAGTAGAATTTGCAACTAGTCGAATTTGCAGCTAGTAGAATTTGCAACTAGTCGAACTTGCAGCTAGTAGAATTTGCAGCTAGTAGAATTTGCAGCTAGTAGAATTTGCAGCTAGTAGAATTTGCAGCTAGTAGAATTTGCAGTAGAATTTGCAGTTAGTCGAATTTGCAGCTAGTAGAATTTGCAACTAGTCGAACTTGCAGCTAGTAGAATTTGCAGCTAGTAGAATTTGCAGTAGAATTTGCAGCTAGTAGAACTTGCAGCTAGTAGAATTTGCAGCTAGTAGAATTTGCAGCTAGTAGAATTTGCAGTAGAATTTGCAGCTAGTAGAATTTGCAGCTAGTAGAATTTGCAGTAGAATTTGCAGCTAGTAGAATTTGCAGCTAGTAGAATTTGCAGCTAGTAGAATTTGCAGCTAGTAGAATTTGCCGCTAGTAGAATTTGCAGCTAGTAGAATTTGCAGCTAGTAGAATTTGCAGTAGAATTTGCAGCTAGTAGAATTTGCAGCTAGTAGAATTTGCAGTAGAATTTGCAGCTAGTAGAATTTGCAGCTAGTAGAATTTGCAGCTAGTAGAATTTGCAGCTAGTAGAATTTGCAGCTAGTAGAATTTGCAGTAGAATTTGCAGCTAGTAGAATTTGCAGCTAGTAGAATTTGCAGCTAGTAGAATTTGCAGCTAGTAGAATTTGCAGCTAGTAGAATTTGCCGCTAGTAGAATTTGCAGCTAGTAGAATTTGCAGCTAGTAGAATTTGCAGTAGAATTTGCAGCTAGTAGAATTTGCAGCTAGTAGAATTTGCAGTAGAATTTGCAGCTAGTAGAATTTGCAGTAGAATTTGCAGCTAGTAGAATTTGCAGCTAGTAGAATTTGCAGCTAGTAGAATTTGCAGCTAGTAGAATTTGCAGTAGAATTTGCAGCTAGTAGAATTTGCAGCTAGTAGAATTTGCAGTAGAATTTGCAGCTAGTAGAATTTGCAGCTAGTAGAATTTGCAGCTAGTAGAATTTGCAGCTAGTAGAATTTGCAGCTAGTAGAATTTGCAGCTAGTAGAATTTGCCGCTAGTAGAATTTGCAGTAGAATTTGCAGCTAGTAGAATTTGCAGCTAGTAGAATTTGCAGTAGAATTTGCAGCTAGTAGAATTTGCAGCTAGTAGAATTTGCAGCTAGTAGAATTTGCAGCTAGTAGAATTTGCAGCTAGTAGAATTTGCAGCTAGTAGAATTTGCAGTAGAATTTGCAGCTAGTAGAATTTGCAGCTAGTAGAATTTGCAGTAGAATTTGCAGCTAGTAGAATTTGCAGCTAGTAGAATTTGCAGCTAGTAGAATTTGCAACTAGTAGAATTTGCAGCTAGTAGAATTTGCAGCTAGTAGAATTTGCAGTAGAATTTGCAGTAGAATTTGCAGCTAGTAGAATTTGCAGCTAGTAGAATTTGCAGCTAGTAGAATTTGCAGCTAGTAGAATTTGCAGCTAGTAGAATTTGCAGCTAGTAGAATTTGCAGCTAGTAGAATTTGCAGCTAGTAGAATTTGCAGTAGAATTTGCAGCTAGTAGAATTTGCAGTAGAATTTGCAGCTAGTATTTGAACGAGTGAACAATTGGAAGCTGGGGATGATTAGGTGGCCATGATGGTATGAGGGCCAGATTGGGAATTAACCAGGACACCGAGGTTAACACCCCTATTCTTACCATAAGTGCCATGGGATCTTTAGTCACCACAGAGAGTCAGGACACTTGTTTGGTTCCACCATATCCCACAGAAAAACATGTAGTCTTTGATATATGAGACAGGTGCATTACCATAATGCACAGTCCCATCCTGATCCTACACAGTATCTGTTTAAAGCATGCCAGCAATACCATCTCGTTAACACCAAGGGAAAATTCTACACAGCCTTTTCACTACATAGAAGAAGGGATTTACGGTTATCACATTAAAGGAAACGTGCCACATTCACAGATATTTCTGTTGTCCGTCAACCACGGCTCAATGCAACTTTTCATTCTCAATACTGGTAATGAGTGGAACAGACTTCGGGCAGATTTGAGGAGACTAGGGGGTGAAAGAACCTGCCTGCTTGCCTTCGGGCCATTTCAGTTCAGAACCCCTCTGACTGTTAGCCAAGGAGGAAATGATAGAAAGAGGCTGGGATTAAAGCTAATGATAGGAGGGAGGAAGAGGAGGAGGAGGAGGAGGAGGGATGAACAGACAGATGAATGTAACTGGGGATTCAGAGAGGCAGCAGTGCCAGCAGGAGAGAACAAACACAGCATTCCTCTTCGAGCTAAGCGCAGCAGGAACATTTGGCAAATTGGCCGAGAACAAGCTTAGAGAACGTTTATGAGAATGAGCTACCAGACGGCCAAGTCAGCGCAATACAGAAGAGGGAGACAAAAAACAACAACGTAAACTCTATAAACAGCTCAGACCTGAGTTCAGATAGTGTTAGAAATCTGTGTCTTGATGTGGCTGATGTATTTTTATAAGACTATTGCATGTTATATCCAATAGAAATGTGTTTCAATCAGCAATGTTTTGACTTCTATGTTCACCTACACCACCGTTCTAAAGTTTGGGGTCACTTAGAAATGTCCTTGTTTTTGAAAGAAAATCAAATTTGATCAGAAATCACAGTGTAGACATTGTTAATGTTGTAAATGACTATTGTAGCCGGAAACAGCTGATTTTTTTATTGACTATCTACATAGGCGTACAGAGGCCCATTATCAGCAACCAGCACTCCTGTGTTCCATTGGCACGTTGTGTTAGCTATTCTTGTTAGCTATTCAGTCTATTCTTGTTCTGAGAAATGAAGGCTATTCCATGTGAGAAATTGCCAAGAAACTGAAGATCTCGTACAATGCTGTGTACTACTCCCTTCACAGAGCAGCACAAACTGTCTCTAACCAGAATAGAAAGAGGAGTGGGAGACCCCTGTGCACAACTGAGCAAGAGGACAAGTACATTAGAGTGTCTAGTTTGAGAAACAGATGCCTTACAAGTCCTCAACTGGCAGCTTCATTAAATTGTACCTGTCAACTTCAACAGTGAAGAGGCGACTAATCAGAGTTGCAAAGAAAACACCATGTCTCAGACTGGCCAATAAAAATAAAAGATTAAGATGGGCAAAAGAATACAGACACTGGACTGAGGAACTCTGCCTAGAAGGCCAGCATCCCGGAGTCGCCTCTTCACTGTTGACGTTGAGACAGGTGCTTTGCGGGTACAATTTAATGAAGCTGCCAGTTGAGGACTTGTGAGGCATAGTGTATGTCTAGATGTATATAATGTTTCCATGTCTAGATGTATATAATGTTTCCATGTCTAGATGTATATAATGTTTCCATGTCTAGATGTATATAATGTTTCCATGTCTTGATGTATATAATGTTTCCATGTCTAGATGTTAACCTATGTCTAGATGTATATAATGTTTCCATGTCTAGATGTATATAATGTTTCCATGTCTTGATTTATATAATGTTTCCATGTCTAGATGTTAACCTATGTCTAGATGTATATAATGTTTCCATGTCTAGATGTATATAATGTTTCCATGTCTTGATGTATATAATGTTTCCATGTCTAGATGTTAACCTATGTCTAGATGTATATAATGTTTCCATGTCTAGATGTATATAATGTTTCCATGTCTAGCTGTAGATAATGTGTCCATGTCTAGATGTATATAATGTTTCCATGTCTAGATGTATATAATGTTTCCATGTCTAGATGTATATAATGTTTCCATGTCTAGATGTATATAATGTTTCCATGTCTTGATGTATATAATGTTTCCATGTCTAGATGTTAACCTATGTCTAGATGTATATAATGTTTCCATGTCTAGATGTATATAATGTTTCCATGTCTAGCTGTAGATAATGTGTCCATGTCTAGATGTATATAATGTTTCCATGTCTAGATGTATATAATGTTTCCATGTCTAGATGTATATAATGTTTCCATGTCTAGATGTATATAATATTTCCATGTCTAGATGTATATAATGTTTCCATGTCTAGATGTATATAATGTTTCCATGTCTAGATGTATATAATATTTCCATGTCTAGATGTTTTAGGGACTACAGATGGAAATGAGCTATTAACTAAATCTGGTGCGACAAATGTTTTCTCAATGCTCTGAGACTTATGGTTTTGTTGTACAATGTCCCTGCTAAATTAACTTCTTACATAATTTGAGCATGCATGTTGCAATGGACAACTTCATTTAGTCCTCAGATCATTCTCAAATATATATTCTCAAACCAGCCAATATCTTGAAGGAAACTGAAAATGAAAGCTTTTAATGAAGGTCCTTATGAAAAATGAAAACCTTTGAAGGTGCTCCTGATACCCAGTTGCCAAAGCTGGGAAATACTTTTCAGCTAGTTATCTACTGGGTAGTGTTCACCTTGCATTTGATATGGTTTGTTTTGATGAATAATATCACTGTGAACAGGCCAGTTTCCTCATTGTGGGGATAGAGCTTCTGTGAAATGTTTTTTTAATTTGTTCTGTTCTATTCAGTTCTATTCAGTTTTCTTCAATTCTGTTCTGCTCTATTCTGTTCTATTCAATTCTCTTCAGTTCTGTTCTATTCAGTTCTATTCTATTCTGTTCTATTCAGTTCTATTCTGTTCTCTTCAGTTCTAATTTATTCTATTCAGTTCAGTTCTATTCAGTTCTCTTCAGTTCTGTTCTATTCAGTTCTATTCTGTTCTATTCAGTTCTGTTCTAGTCAGTTCTGTTCTAGTCAGTTCTGTTCTATTCTGTTCTATTCTTTTCTAGTCTGTTCTATTCTGTTCTGTACTGTTGTTTTCCATCAAAACCTCTACCAGTTGCTGAGTTGCTATTAGTTCTGTATTCAGTTGCTGACAGTAGCTGTTGTGTGTCTTGTGTTGTAGGGCGCGATCGGACCAGGTGGTGCATCGGGTGCCCAGGGACCCCCCGGTCTGCAAGGTATGCCCGGAGAGAGAGGAGCCTCAGGCATCCCCGGACCTAAGGGAGACAGAGTGAGTGGCACTTGGAAGAAGCATCCTAATATTAGTTCAAATCATAGTCATGGGAATCGTACTAAGCCATGAAAGGGATCACTAGCCATGAACTTTGCAACAAGAGCCACTGGAGTAAAGCAACACAGCACAGCAGTAATGATGTGGAGTGGCAACAAATGATGTAGGTCTATTTACAGTACATGATCATTGATGTTGTGATTTCATAATGTGTTAACCTACCCTATTCCTTTAATCATAATGTAGTCCAATATAACTGTGTTTGTGTCCCACAGGGTGACAACGGAGAGAAGGGACCTGAGGGTGCTTCTGGCAAAGACGGTTCAAGAGTGAGTGACCATCATCATCATCATCATCATCATCATCATCATCATCATCATCCACTATATCCCCCAGCCTTATAACGTCAACCACGCTGCCATTTAATATCCAAGACATTTATAATGTCAACCACTCTACCATTTAATATCCACAACATTTATAACGTCAACCACTCTACCATTTAATATCCAAAACATTTATAATGTCAACCACTCTGCCATTTAATATCCACAACATTTATAACGTCAACCACTCTACCATTTAATATCCAAGACATTTATAACGTCAACCACTCTACCATTTAATATCCACGACATTTATAACTTCAACCACTCTACCATTTAATATCCAAGACATTTATAACGTCAACCACTCTACCATTTAATATCCACGACATTTATAACGTCAACCACTCTACCATTTAATATCCACAACATTTATAATGTCAACCACTCTACCATTTAATATCCACAACATTTATAACGTCAACCACTCTACCATTTAATATCCACGACATTTATAACGTCAACCACTCTACCATTTAATATCCAAGACATTTATAACATCAACCACTCTACCATTTAATATCCACGACATTTATAACGTCAACCACTCTACCATTTAATATCCAAGACATTTATAACGTCAACCACTCTACCATTTAATATCCACGACATTTATAACGTCAACCACTCTACCATTTAATATCCACGACATTTATAATGTCAACCACTCTACCATTTAATATCCACGACATTTATAATGTCAACCACTCTACCATTTGATATCCAACACATTGAAGATGTCAACACTCTACTGTTTAACATTCAACATATTTAAATATTAGTTCAGCAATCATGTATACACTCACATGATAAATTGCTCATGGACATTAACAGCAGAAGGAGAGCTGTACACATGT
This sequence comes from Oncorhynchus mykiss, assembly GCF_013265735.2. NCBI lineage: Eukaryota > Metazoa > Chordata > Actinopteri > Salmoniformes > Salmonidae > Oncorhynchus > Oncorhynchus mykiss. The sequence continues at coordinate 80,277,264 of NC_048571.1, read as the reverse complement.
TAAATTGTTCATGGACATTAACAGCAGAAGGAGAGCTGTACACATGTTAAATTGTTCATGGACGCTAACAGCAGAAGGAGAGCTGTACACATGTTAAATTGTTCATGGACATTAACAGCAGAAGGAGAGCTGTACACATGTTAAATTGTTCATGGACATTAACAGCAGAAGGAGAGCTGTACACATGTTAAATTGTTCATGGACATTAACAGCAGAAGGAGAGCTGTACACATGTTAAATTGTTCATGGACGCTAACAGCAGAAGGAGAGCTGTACACATGTTAAATTGTTCATGGACGCTAACAGCAGAAGGAGCGCTGTACACATGTTAAATTGTTCATGGACGCTAACAGCAGAAGGAGAGCTGTACACATGTTAAATTGTTCATGGACGCTAACAGCAGAAGGAGAGCTGTACACATGTTAAATTGTTCATGGACGCTAACAGCAGAAGGAGAGCTGTACACATGTTAAATTGTTCATGGACGCTAACAGCAGAAGGAGAGCTGTACACATGTTAAATTGTTCATGGACGCTAACAGCAGAAGGAGAGCTGTACACATGTTAAATTGTTCATGGACGCTAACAGCAGAAGGAGAGCTGTACACATGTTAAATTGTTCATGGACGCTAACAGCAGAAGGAGAGCTGTACACATGTTAAATTGTTCATGGACGCTAACAGCAGAAGGAGAGCTGTACACATGTTAAATTGTTCATGGACGCTAACAGCAGAAGGAGAGCTGTACACATGTTAAATTGTTCATGGACGCTAACAGCAGAAGGAGAGCTGTACACATGTTAAATTGTTCATGGACGCTAACAGCAGAAGGAGAGCTGTACACATGTTAAATTGTTCATGGACGCTAACAGCAGAAGGAGAGCTGTACACATGTTAAATTGTTCATGGACGCTAACAGCAGAAGGAGAGCTGTACACATGTTAAATTGTTCATGGACGCTAACAGCAGAAGGAGAGCTATACTGAACCTTCTCTTTGTTACTCTTCTATTCCCTCTCTTTCTCTATATGGTCTAGGGTTTGACTGGTCCAATTGGTCCTCCTGGCCCAGCTGGTCCCAATGGAGAGAAGGTGTGTGTTTATATTTTAACTTGTATACCAGTTAATTGGTTAATTGATTAAATACGTGTTTGTATTAGATACATCTGAAAAATACACATTCAGCCATATCACCTGTAATGTAATCCCCTAGGTATTATAAAACAGTCTATATAACGTGTGATATATGTATGATGTATGATTGACCTCTGTGACTGAACTCTGACCTCTGTGTTTCCTCCTATAGGGTGAATCTGGTCCCTCTGGACCTTCCGGTGCTGCTGGTGCCCGAGGTGCCCCTGTAAGTACCACAGACACACACACACACACACCACACCTGTCAGCACACACATACACACATACAAGTTAGGATAAGATCGTACTTACATAAGAAATGTTTTCCCTATGTTTTCCCTTTTCCTAAATGACCTGACTAGGGCCTACTGCCATCTGATTACTGCCATCAGATTACTGCCATCAGATTACTGCCTTCTGATTACTGCTATCTGATTACTGCCTTCTGATTACTGCCATCAGATTACTGCCTTCTGATTACTGCTATCTGATTACTGCCATCAGATTACTGCCATCTGATTACTGCCATCTGATTACTGCCATCTGATTACTGCCATCTGATTACTGCCATCTGATTACTGCCATCTGATTACTGCCATCTGATTACTGCTATCTGATTACTGCCTTCTGATTACTGCCTTCTGATTACTGCTATCTGATTACTGCCATCTGATTACTGCCTTCTGATTACTGCCATCAGATTACTGCCATCTGATTACTGCCATCAGATTACTGCCATCAGATTACTGCCTTCTGATTACTGCCATCAGATTACTGCCATCTGATTACTGCCATCTGATTACTGCCATCAGATTACTGCCATCAGATTACTGACTTCTGATTACTGCCATCAGATTACTGCCATCTGATTACTGCCATCTGATTACTGCCATCAGATTACTGCCTTCTGATTACTGCCATCTGATTACTGCCATCAGATTACTGCCATCTGATTACTGCCATCAGATTACTGCCATCTGATTACTGCCATCTGATTACTGCTATCTGATTACTGCCATCAGATTACTGCCATCTGATTACTGCCATCTGATTACTGCCATCAGATTACTGCCATCAGATTACTGCCATCTGATTGCTGCCTTCTGATTACTGCCATCTGATTACTGCCATCAGATTACTGCCATCTGATTACTGCCTTCTGATTACTGCCATCTGATTACTGCCTTCTGATTACTGCCATCTGATTACTGCCTTCTGATTACTGCCATCTGATTAATGCTATCAGATTACTGCCTTCTGATTACTGCTATCTGAATACTGCCATCTGATTGATGCTATCAGATTACTGCCTTCTGATTACTGCTATCTGATTACTGCCATCTGATGACTGCCATCTGATTACTGCCATCTGATTACTGCCATCTGATTACTGCCATCTGATTACTGCTATCAGATTACTGCCTTCTGATTACTGCCATCTGATTACTGCCTTCTGATTACTGCTATCAGATTACTGCCTTCTGATTACTGCTATCAGATTACTGCCTTCTGATTACTGCCTTCTGATTACTGCCATCTGATTACTGCCATCTCTAGGCTACTGTATTGATCCAGAGGCGAGAATTACTTTCACTCACAATGCTGTTTCCTTGAATGCTCTCCACCTCTCAGAATCAACAACGAAGTGAACACAGAACTTGATACAGTACATGATGCTTGTTTGAACAAGGAAATGTCAAGGGAAGTCGTTGATGCTCAACTTGACCTCTCTGTCCTCTTCTCTCCTAACAGGGTGACAGGGGTGAGACTGGACCTCCTGGGCCTGCTGGCTTCGCTGGGCCTCCTGTAAGTACCACCCCAAGGACAGTACTGTCCGTGCACTTTCTCTCGCTATCAGTGCTACCGTCAACAGCCCGGGACCAACTCCAGCTGCTTGTTGTATGTTGAAGCAAACAACTGTCTGAGCAGTCTTTTCCCCTGTGTCCCACCCCAGGGATCTGATGGTCAGCCCGGAGTCAAGGGAGAGCAGGGAGAGGGTGGACAGAAGGGAGACGCTGGTGCCCCTGGACCACAGGGACCCTCCGGAGCTCCTGGACCTTCCGTACGTTTCAATAACTCACTTTGTCCTGAAATAAAAAAATATAGAGAGTAGTTATTTTGTTAACGAAATATTCAAATGGAGTTACTTGCTTCACATTTCTTCATAAAACTGACTATCAATTTCCTTCATTTCAGGGACCTACTGGCGTTTCTGGACCTAAAGGTGCTCGCGGTGCTCAGGGACCCTCTGTAAGTACACATCTCACATCTCATACACATCTCACATCTCATACACATCTCACATCTCATACACATCTCACATCTCATACACATTTCACATCTCATACACATCTCATATCTCATACACATCTCACATCTCATACACATCTCATATCTCATACACATCTCATATCTCATACACATGTCATATCTCATACACATCTCACATCTCATACACATCTCATATCTCATACACATCTCATATCTCATACACATCTCACATCTCATACATATCTCATATCTCATACACATCTCACATCTCATACATTTCTCATATCTCATACACATCTCACATCTCATACATATCTCATATCTCATATCTCATACACATCTCACATCTCATACTTATCTCATATCTCATACACATCTCACATCTCATACTTATCTCATATCTCATATCTCATACACATCTCACATCTCATACACATCTCACATCTCATATCTCATACACATCTCACATCTCATACACATCTCACATCTCATACACATGTCATATCTCATACACATCTCACATCTCATACACATCTCATATCTCATACACATCTCACATCTCATACACATCTCACATCTCATACATATCTCATATCTCATATCTCATACACATCTCACATCTCATACATATCTCATATCTCATACACATCTCACATCTCATACATATCTCATATCTCATATCTCATACACTTCTAACATCTCATACACATCTCACATCTCATACATATCTCATATCTCATATCTCATACACATCTCACATCTCATACATATCTCATATCTCATACACATCTCACATCTCATACATATCTCATATCTCATACACATCTCACATCTCATACACATCTCATATCTCATACACATCTCACATCTCATACATATCTCATATCTCATATCTCATACACATCTCATACACATCTCATATCTCATACACATCTCACATCTCATACACATCTCACATCTCATACACATCTCACATCTCATACACATGTCATATCTCATACACATCTCACATCTCATACACATCTCATATCTCATACACATCTCACATCTCATACACATCTCACATCTCATACATATCTCATATCTCATACACATCTCACATCTCATACATATCTCATATCTCATACACATCTCACATCTCATACATATCTCATATCTCATATCTCATACACTTCTAACATCTCATACTTATCTCATATCTCATATCTCATACACATCTCACATCTCATACACATCTCATATCTCATACACATCTCACATCTCATACATATCTCATATCTCATACACATCTCATATCTCATACACATCTCATACACATCTCATATCTCATACACATCTCACATCTCATACACATCTCACATCTCATACACATCTCACATCTCATACACATCTCACATCTCATACACATGTCATATCTCATACACATCTCACATCTCATACACATCTCATATCACATATCATATCTCATACACATCTCACATCTCATACACATCTCACATCTCATACATATCTCATATCTCATACACATCTCACATCTCATACATATCTCATATCTCATACACATCTCACATCTCATACATATCTCATATCTCATATCTCATACACTTCTAACATCTCATACTTATCTCATATCTCATATCTCATACACATCTCACATCTCATACACATCTCATATCTCATACACATCTCACATCTCATACATATCTCATATCTCATACACATCTCATATCTCATACACATCTCATACACATCTCATATCTCATACACATCTCACATCTCATACACATCTCACATCTCATACACATCTCATATTTCATACACATATAATATCTCATACACATCTAATATCTCATACACATATCATATCTCATATCTTATAAACATCTCATATTTCATAAACATCTCACATCTCATACACATCTCATATCTCATACACATCTCACATCTCATACACATCTCACATTTCACACACATCTTATATCTCAAACACATCTCATACACATCTCATATCTCATACACATCTCATATTTCATACACATCTCACATCTCATACACATCTTCAATCTCATACACATCTCATACACATCTCACATTTCACACACATCTTATATCTCAAACACATCTCATACACATCTCATATCTCATATCTCATACACATCTCATATCTCATACACATCTCATACACATCTCATATTGTATATTTAATTTCTGCTCTATTTCTAATGTTTCCATTTTCATCAACAATCTCTCTCTCTCTCTCTCTCTCTCTCTCTCTCTCTCTCTCTCTCTCTCTCTCTCTCTCTCTCTCTAACAGGGTGCCACTGGTTTCCCTGGAGCTGCCGGCAGAGTCGGGCCCCCTGGTCCCAATGTAAGTACAACCACCTGTCAGCAATACAACTCAAACACTCACATCTTCTGTCACCCTACCTGAGCATCGAATAATAAATCATACTGATTCGTTACACTGTTCATTTAGTAAAAAGTGTTGGATTTGACTGGAATAGAAAAGGAATTAGTTTAATGTGGGTGTAACAGTGTTGGTTATTAACATTTTCCAAAATGAATGAGCTCTTTTATGTAATTCCAGGTTATACCAATAGTTTTCTGATATATTTCAGTACAAGCAGGTGTAATGCTTTTGATTTTATGACTTTTCTGGTCATTCAGAAGGTGAAATGAGTACTGACCTTTGACCTATAACCAGACGGGCACAGAATCATTCATCAGCACTGTAGTGTGTTTCAGTCTGAATGGTTGTGACCTGCTATTGTCTGTCTATGGGCAGTTTCAGTCTGAATGGTTGTGACCTGCTCTTGTCTGTCTATGGGCAGTTTCAGTCTGAATGGTTGTGACCTGCTCTTGTCTGTCTATGGGCAGTTTCAGTCTGAATGGTTGTAACCTGCTCTTGTCTGTCTATGGGCAGTTTCAGTCTGAATGGTTGTGACCTGCTCTTGTCTGTCTATGGGCAGTTTCAGTCTGAATGGTTGTGACCTGCTCTTGTCTGTCTATGGGCAGTTTCAGTCTGAATGGTTGTGACCTGCTCTTGTCTGTCTATGGGCAGTTTCAGTCTAAATGCTTGTAACCTGCTCTTGTCTGTCTATGGGCAGTTTCAGTCTAAATGGTTGTTATTCTACAGAGTATTGACCTGCTCCTGTCTCTCTCTGTCTCCTCTCTGTCTGTCTTGTATTTTGTTTTTTAAGATTGGTTGATTGGTTATTGTTTGGTTGATTGATGTTTCATTGATTGAGTGTTGATTGGTTGATTGATTTACAGATTTATGGATTGGTTGATCAATGTATTGATTGATTGGTTGATTTGTTGAATGATTGATTGATGTGTCTCTCTGCAGGGTAACCCTGGTGCTGCTGGTCCCTCTGGCCCTGCTGGTAAAGATGGCCCTAAAGGTGTGCGTGGAGACGGTGGACCCCCAGGCAGACAGGGAGATGCTGGGCTGCGTGGACCCGCTGGATCCCCTGGAGAGAAGGGAGATGCTGGAGAGGATGGTCCCTCTGTAAGTTCACCTGTTTATCACTACAGTACTGTCCTCCAAGCACCAACCCGGGGCACAGTGAACGGCTTGATAACTCTCATTCAGCCCAGCACCCCACTAAGCAAAAGGGGATAATACAAGCTGAATTATCTGTCCCCAGTAAGTTCACCTTTCATCAAAACCATCCTCAACTGAAGGTCCCGCAGGCTTTATTCAACATTTGAAAGTGATTTAGTCCACTGAACTCCCACAGATTGTGATGTTACAGACAAAGCCCCCGCACAGCCTCATCACCCCAGTTAACACTGAAATACATCTGAAATTTTGCAGCTATAAAACCAGACTGGTTTATTTCCCAAAAAGTCTCTCTTGTTTACTTCCAACACACAGGCATAGACATTAGTCCAGGGAATGAAAGAAAGGCCCATTATAACGGACAACAACACTACTCCCCCATCCCCGTCATAACACATAGCTGTAAGTGTGTGTTCATCACTGACCCAATAACCAGACTAACCACACTGCTGTCTGCCGGGACCTTAATAGCACCTGTAGGCTTCCCCTGGACAGAGACATGATGGCAGAGAGGCCAAGGCTTTTAGTTTGCACTTACACACCCTACAATTATCCCTTGAGTAACACTGAACTGACAGCTGAGAGTTACTAAAATTAAATAGGCAAGCACAGAGAACAGACATAAGACACACTGTTCCTCTCTGGTCTGAATCACATAAGTGGAGGAGAGTAGGATGCAGTGCACACAAAATATTTTTTCTTGCTTTTCAGTAAAAAAAAAGTTGATCTTTTTTTGTTGAGATTCTTGATAACACGCTGTCCCCCTCTCTTCCTACTCTCCTCACTTTCTGTCTTCCTCCTCACCTCTTCCTCTCCTCCTCACTTCCCATTTTCCTCCTCACTTCCTCCTCACTTCCTGTCTTCCTCCTCACTTCCTCCTCTCCTCCTCACTTCCTGTCTTCCTCCTCACTTTCTCCTGTCCTCCTCTCTTCCTCCTCTCCGCCTCTCTTCCTCCTCTGTTCCGCCTCTTCCTCTCTTCCTCCTCTCTTCCTCCTATTCCTTCTCACTTCCTCACTTCCTCTCCTTCTCACTTCCTCATCTCCTCCTTCTTCCTCTCCTCCTCTCTTCCTCCTTTACTCCTGTCTTCCTCCTCTCCTGTCTTCCTCCTCTCCTCCCATTTTCCTCCTCTCCTCCCGTCTTCCTCCCCTCCTCCCGTCTTCCTCCTCTCCTCCTATCTTCCTCTCTTCCTCCTCCCAGGGTCCCGATGGTCCTTCAGGCCCTTCAGGTCTGGCTGGACAGCGTGGTATTGTTGGTCTTCCAGGACAACGTGGAGAGAGAGGTTTCCCTGGCCTGCCAGGACCCTCTGTAAGTCACATTCACATTCTATTAGATTACAATTAGAATACATTTACACATTGATTAATTGATAAGTTATTGATTCATTATTATACAGTAGACTATGGGTTGCTAAAGGCGACTTGACACCCATTTATTTATTAATTACAAAATAATATTTTACAGTCAATTGCCTCACCCAACCCCACCCAATTTCAAATAAGAATGGATAGATGGATATTCAAAGAGAATGATCAGTGAAAATATGACTATTGATTAGATGAGTGTCAACCCCTACCGGTGGTCCTCCAACTAGCCTGTGTCCATCTCCCCAGGGTGAGCCTGGTAAACAAGGATCTCCTGGTGGAAGTGGAGACCGTGGGCCCCCTGGCCCTGTGGGGCCCCCTGGACTGACTGGACCCGCAGGAGAGCCCGGTAGAGAGGTCAGTGTCTGTCCCATAACATGGGTTGTGTATGAAATGGCACTACTTTGGAACAGGGTCCACATAGGGCTCTGGTCAAATGTAGTGCACTACATAGGGAATAGTGTGCCATTCAATGCAGCACAGTGTCCCCAATATGGCCTCTCATTGTCAACTCTATACCTGCAGTACAGTACGTTAACTCACTGTCATGATTAAGTAAATCACTAATTATGCTTTTGATCCTTCTGATATTAAACCATGTGTAATTGTCTCTCAGGGCAACGCTGGTTCTGATGGACCCCCTGGTAGAGATGGAGCCACTGGAATCAAGGGTGACCGTGGTAACACCGGTCCTGCTGGTGCTCCTGGCTCCCCAGGAGCTAATGGTTCCCCCGGCCCTGTCGGCCCCACCGGCAAGCAGGGAGACAGGGGAGAGGCTGTGAGTATACACCCTATAACACCCCTCAACATCCCCATGGAACCCCTGTTTACACCCCGTAGAACCCCTATAACACCTCTCAACATCCCCATGGAACCCCTATTTACACCTCGTAGAACACCTATAATACAGGACGCCAGGACATGAAGTTGAGTTTTTCACTCCATTTCTATTTCCAGGATATACTGGATATGTGATAGTCCACTCATTAATCCATTAACTGTCTTTGATTTTAAGGACATGTAAATGAGTTCACTCAAATACTAATGTATTGCAACCCGTCCTAACCCTGTGTATGTCTCTTGGCTGTTCTCTAGGGAGCTCAAGGACCAGCTGGACCTGCCGGGCCTGCTGGAGCCAGAGGAATGGCTGGACCCCAAGGACCCCGTGGAGACAAGGGTGAGGCTGGAGAGGGTGGTGAGAGAGGACAGAAAGGACACAGAGGATTCACTGGTCTGCAGGGTCTGCCTGGACCTCCCGTAAGTACCCCCCCCACACAAATCTCCCTGTACCCCTAATCTACCTGTACCCCTAATCTACCTGTACCCCTAATCTCCCTGTACCCCTAATCTCCCTGTACCCCTAATCTTCCTGTACCCCCTAATCTCCCTGTACCCCTAATCTCCCTGTACCCCTAATCTCCCTGTACCCCTAATCTCCCTGTACCCCTAATCTTCCTGTACCCCCTAATCTCTCTGTACCCCTAATCTCCTTGTACCGCCTAATCTTCCTGTACCCCTAATCTTCCTGTACCCCTAATCTCCCTGTACCCCTAATCTCCCTGTACCCCTAATCTCCCTGTACCCCTAATCTCCCTGTACCCCTAATCTCCCTGTACCCCCTAATCTTCTTGCACCCCTAATTTTCCTGTACCCCTAATCTTCCAGTACCTCAAATTCTCTCTATACCCTAAAAAATCTCATTGTACCCTTTATCTGAAGTTGTGTACATCCTAGACATTGTCTGACCTGTGTCTCACCACAGGGTCAAGCTGGAGACCAGGGTGCATCTGGACCTGCCGGACCAAGTGGATCAAGAGTGAGTATAGACAAAAGCAGTATAAAGTCTAACACAGGGTTTTGAGAGGTACCTGTCTTATTCATACTCAACCAAAGAGCATGGCAGGCAGAGTTGTAGTGTGTACAGTAACAGTACATCTGAATCCTTGTGTGTGTTCTGTTTAGGGACCTCCCGGACCTATTGGTCCCTCTGGAAAGGATGGTTCCAACGGTATGCCCGGCCCCATCGGACCCCCCGGACCCCGTGGTCGCTCTGGAGAGACTGGTCCCTCTGTGAGTAACGCTCTCATCTCTCAACTTACTGTATCTTACGGATCATCAAAGTTCACAGAGCAGTGGGTGACTTGGTGCCAATCTCAAATGACACCCTATTTCCAATACAGTGCGCTCCCTTTGCTCTGGTCAAACAAAGTAATGCCCTAGGGAGCAGGGTGTCGTTTCAGACGGCAACACTTGATGCTACCTGTACTTGAACTCCTCTTTGCTCTGTGTTTTTCCTCCTCTGTAATACCTATGGCACTGCGCTGGTAGCAATACATCACCTGTACCTCGTAGTCTAGCATCTTGGTTTTACAATATCTTCAATCAATTAAGTATTCTATCTTTCTATCTGTATATCGCAGGGTCCCCCTGGAAACTCCGGTCCCCCTGGTCCTCCTGGTCCTCCCGGCCCTGGTATCGACATGTCTGCCTTCGCTGGCCTGTCTCAGCCTGAGAAATCCCCCGATCCCCTGAGGTACATGAGGGCCGACCAGGCCTCCGGAAACCTGAGGACGCACGACGCCGAGGTGGACGCCACGCTCAAGTCTCTCAACAACCAGATTGAGAACATCCGCTCCCCCGAGGGCTCCAAGAAGAACCCTGCACGTACTTGCAGAGACCTGAAGCTGTGCCACCCAGACTGGAAGAGCGGTGAGTGACAGGATAGGAGCGACGATTGCCTCTTTGTTAGGGGACAAGAGTTTAATAGACCAACATGACTTGACCAGGAAGAACTTGGGGTCCTAGAGTTTCTCCTGGTATGTTCAGGTGATGTTGTGAGGTTAAACTCCTACCCCTACCGATTAGATCGGGAAAAACTATGTGCTCATGAGGAAATCTGGAAGGTTCTATAGTGTTCAAAAGACAAAATAAATATGACCAGGTATAAACAGTTACATAGGAAGTACTACTGATTGAATGTGACCTGACTCCTCCGTCTGTCTGCAGGAGAGTACTGGATCGACCCTAACCAGGGCTGCACCATAGACGCCATCAAGGTCTACTGTAACATGGAGACCGGAGAGTCCTGCGTCTACCCCAAGCCCGCCAGCATCCCCAAGAAGAACTGGTGGTCCAGCAAGAGCAAGGCTGCCAAACACGTCTGGTTCGGAGAGACCATGAACGGAGGATTCCACGTGAGTCACCATTCAATCCCTCTTCTATCCTCGTTATATGATTTTGTTCATAATGAAAATACAAAATACACATTTCCTCTTCAGTCTCAGATTCAATCTTTGCCTTTGGTAAAGTGTTTTTTTTTAAACTGGCAGTGAATTTTATATTCTCAATTGATGCCACCAGTCTGAAGAAGTTTGCTTCATTTTTGGTTCTAGTTTTAACCAGACATCATACAGTATATAATTATCACATTGGTCCTAACCTCCCTGTCTCCTCCTCCTCTTTCACTAGTTTTAACTAAAGACATGTTATAATTCCACGTCATTGTACTGGATGTAACCTTCCTGTCTCCCCCTCCTCTCTGTCCGCTGCCCTCTACAGTTCAGCTATGGCGATGACAGCCTGGCTGCCAACACGGCCAGCATCCAGATGACCTTCCTGCGGCTGCTATCCACCGAGGCTAGCCAGAACCTCACCTACCACTGCAAGAACAGTGTGGCTTACATGGACGGAGCCACGGGCAACCTGAAGAAGGCCGTGCTGCTCCAGGGCTCCAACGATGTGGAGATCAGGGCCGAGGGAAACAGCCGCTTCACCTACACCGTTATGCAGGACGGCTGCACGGTGAGAGGATGAAAACACACACACACACACATACACACACATACATACACACACACACACACACACACACAGACAGACAGACAGACAGACAGACAGACAGACAGACAGACAGACAGACAGACAGACAGACAAACAGACAGACAGACAGACAGACAGACAGACAGACAGACAGACAGACAGACACCATACACACGTCCATAGACACACATCCATAGACACGCCCATAGACACACATCCATAGACACACCATACACACGTCCATAGACACACATCCATAGACACACCATACACACGTCCATAGACACACCATACACACATCCATATACACACCATACACACATCCATAGACACACCATACACACATCCATAGACACACCATACACACATCCATATACACACCATACACACATCCATAGACACACCATACACACATCCATAGACACACCATACACACATCCATATACACACCATACACACATCCATAGACACACCATACACACATCCATATACACACCATACACACATACATAGATACACACAATTCATACACACACACACACACACACACACACACACACACACACACACACACACACACACACACACACACACACACACACAGAAACTCGTGGGGTTTATTCTTGAGGCAGTGCCTGCTGTCTTATAACAGTATCATCCCTCTCCTCTAACAATATCAGCCCTGTTCTATAACAATATCAGCCCTGTTCTATAACAATATCAGCCCTGTTCTATAACAATATCAGCCCTGTTCTATAACAATATCAGCCCTGTTCTATAACAGTATCATCCCTCTCCTCTAACAATATCAGCCCTGTTCTATAACAATATCATCCCTCTCCTCTAACAATATCAGCCCTGTTCTATAACAGTATCATCCCTCTCCTCTTACAATATCAGCCCTGTTCTATAACAATATCAGCCCTGTTCTATAACAATATCAGCCCTGTTCTATAACAATATTAGCCCTGTCCTCTAACAATATCAGCCCTGTTCTATAACAATATCAGCCCTGTTCTATAACAATATCAGCCCTGTTCTATAACAATATCAGCCCTGTTCTATAACAGTATCATCCCTCTCCTCTAACAATATCAGCCCTGTTCTATAACAATATCAGCCCTGTTCTATAACAATATCAGCCCTGTTCTATAACAATATCAGCCATGTCCTCTAACAATATCAGCCCTGTTCTATAACAATATCAGCCCTCTCCTCTAACAATATCAGCCCTGTTCTATAACAATATCATCCCTCTCCTCTAACAATATCAGCCATGTCCTCTAACAATATCAGCCATGTCCTCTAACAATATCAACCCTCTTCTATAACAATATCAGCCCTGTCCTCTAACAATATCAGCTCTCCCTCTCTGTCCCCAGAAACACACAGGAGCATGGGGCAAGACAGTGATTGACTACAGATCTCAGAAGACCAGCCGGCTGCCCATCGTGGACATTGCTCCCATGGATATTGGAGGAGCGGACCAAGAGTTTGGAGTCGACGTCGGCGCAGTCTGCTTCTTGTAAAGACAAAGGAATGAAAAAAGAAAAGCTGAGAAAAAACCCATAAAAGATGAGGGAGAGAGAGACAGAGAGAGAGAGAGAGAGAGAGAGGAACACACACTTCTAGCAAAATGAATGAAAGAGAGAAAAGAGAAAGATCAAGTCACTTTTTTTTTTTTTAAAGTAAAAAGTGATTTTTCCAACTAGGATATCTGCACTGAATGGCACCGGCAATATTCATCTGTGATTTCATCGACTTCCAGTCTCCCTCCGTCAACCCCTCCCTCCATTCCCCCATCCACTCCACCCCTCCAGCCTGGGAGCACCTCCCCACTAACAAGAAGGAACGAAGGAAGAGGAGAAGGAGAGAAAGGGGAAGTATGTCAGAGCATGACAGAAAGAGAGCCGACTTGGTGTTATTTATTTATTGTTCAGGTGTAGGTCCCAGGTGTGTTAGGACTGAGTGTGTTACCCTGTAAAAAGGCCCCACGCACAACCACATACATAATCTATCAGTTCCCCACCTCCCCAATCTCCTCTTTTCTTTCTCCTATTCCATACCTTCTCAAACCTTGTATCAAATCCAAACCAAAAATGGAGCAGTGTGATAGGTGCAGGTGTTCCTAGTTCCAACCGCCGCCCCAGTGTGTATCAGGAAGTTACTGTGTATTATAATATAGTCAAATGGTGCTATTGCTGTAAAAACCAGTCTGTATTCTTTAACAACCAGATACTGATGTATTAGTGACATGTTCATAATGTGTATATATGTATATGTGTGTGTATACATATATCTACAGTTTTCAGAGAGTACATTTCACGCTGAGATTTGTTTTCAGAGTGGTAAATGTCGCTGCCCCCCCCCCCCCCCCCCCCCCCCCCCAACCACAATCCCCCTCATTGGCTGCCCAATGAAACATAAACCGCGTCTATCATTTTTGTAAGAGACATGTTCAATTCGGGATTTCAATCTCAGATCTAAACTTTTTTTGTTTTGTTTTAATTATATTATAAGCTACCTCACGCTAAAAAAAGAAAGAAACAACTAAGCAAAGTTCTCCAAGTTTACAAATCCAGCTTGGGTGATCATATCTTTGGTGCATGAGACCCCATGTTGTGAGAAGACCACCAGAAGGTGCCTTTAACCCTTGACCTATCCCACTCCACTTTGTCCCATATGCCCCCACTGTCCCCTCACACAGGAAATACCCTCTACCCTGGCAGGAAGTACCTTGGCCCTGGCCACGCCCCATAGGAACAGGGCATGCCCCCCTAGGAACAAGAACAGGGCAGGGCTGTTAGACTTGAGTGAGTTCTTTCTCACAGTGATATCACTACTAGACAATCCAGACCTCCTTTACACACAGAGGAAAACCACCTACGACCAGGGCAGAGGGTGATTTTATTTTTGAGGGTGTGTATATTTTGTATTATTAATAATAATAATAGTATTATTGCTAATAATGATAGCATTACTATTATTATTATTATTAAATATGATGATCATGATTTTGTTTTTGTTGCAGTTTTGATAAATGTAAATTGGAAATAAAAGAAAAAACAAGTAACAGACTGAAGTCGCTTTTTTAATTTTATTTTTGGGGGGGATTTTGATTGTTATTCATCCTCATATTGCTCCAGAGAAAAGTGTGCATGAACTATCTGGGATGGTCTTTTTTCTGTACCCTGAAAGTATGATGAAAAACTTTTCTGTTGCTATTATGTTTCTCAGAGATAGAAGCAATACCAAATCTTGATCCTGTGTCCTGTATGCACTCTGCCTTGGTCTGTGTGTTTGGGCTAAATGCATATCGAGGGGTGGGATGCAGTCAGAACACACAAGGAGATACAGTGGAGAGGTGGATGATGGTGAGCGGCCATTTTCTTTTTGTTTTATTTGTGGGAGAGAAAAGGCTAAATTTAGTGAGGAAGTGGAAAGTTCATATCATGTACTATTTTGTATGTGTAAAATAGTTTTGCAATATTTTCAGATCGTTTTTAAGCATGGTAGATAGAGTAAGAATGGGAAACATTTCCAACCACAATAATCAGTAACTGTATGGGTTTATTATGTCATCCTGTACTTTTTATTTAATTTTCTTTCCTGACTTTACATCTTTCACCTTTCACCTTTCACCTTTCACCGTAGCAATAAAAGGTAGAAGCATTTCTCTTAACAACACAGAGCCACGTTTGTTTCATTTTTTTCATATATTTTTTTCCTTAAACTTGGTTTTAGAGTTCATTTAATATTTAATGTATTGGTTTCCAAATCTATGATGTAATCTTTGTTTTAATAATTATTAACATAAAGAACAACAGGTAAACAAATCAACAAAAATACATCACAAATAAAACAAATGACACAAAAGGAGGGATGCTTGGTTCTTGTGTTTGGGTCATTGGCATTTCCACACAATCGGTTTTGTCACTCAGGTTGTGGTCTACATTCATTGTAGCCTGTGACACAAAACAGTTACAGAACAGTTAATGATTGTACAGTGCTATCAATTAAAGGAGCTGTGTTATCATCATCAAATCGCGGGTGGTTTGAGTCAACTAATATTTTGGGTAAAACAACAAACACTCCAGGACACAGTTAAAAAACAGATAGAAAGCATGTAGAAATGATTATGGATCTATATTTCTATAAATTATCATGGAACTATATATTTATATAAAATATAAAGGACATATATATTTCTATAAATTATAATGGAACTATATATTTCTATAAATTATAATGGAACTATATATTTATATCAATTATAATGGAACTATATATTTCTATAAATTATAATGGAACTATATATTTATATCAATTATAATGGAACTATATATTTCTATAAATTATAATGGAACTATATATTTCTATAAATTATAATGGAACTATATATTTCTATCAATTATAATGGAACTATATATTTCTATAAATTATTATGGAACTATATATTTATATCAATTATAATGGACCTATATATTTTTAAATAACTGCCATTTTTCTGGGCCACACATTTTTTTGACAAACTAGTAATTGGTTTAAAAAAAATCTATGTGGCCCTCTCAGTGTGGCCCTTGAGACAAAAGTTTGCCCACCCCTGATTTAAAGGGACAGTGCTATCAGTTAAAGGACCAGGGGTGTCAATTAAACGAGCACTGCTATAATTTAAAGGAACAGGTTTTGTAATTTGTTCAATTATCACAAAATTAATTTCAATATTTTCTTAGTTAATTTTCACAGTTTGTTTTGACCATGCACAGTTTCCCCAAAAACTGTACTATAATGGATCTCTGAACAGCACAACATGTACTATAATGGATCTCTGAACAGCACAAACTGCACTATAATGGATCTCTGAACAGCACAAACTGCACTATAATGGATCTCTGAACAGCACAAACTGTACTATAATGGATCTCTGAACAGCACAAACTGCACTATAATGGATCTCTGAACAGCACAAACTGTACTATAATGGATCTCTGAACAGCACAAACTGTACTATAATGGATCTCTGAACAGCACAAACTGCACTATAATGGATCTCTGAACAGCACAAACTGTACTATAATGGATCTCTGAACACCACAAACTGTACTATAATGGATCTCTGACCACCACAAACTGTACTATAATGGATCTCTGACCACCACAAACTGTACTATAATGGATCTCTGAACAGCACAAACTGTACTATAATGGATCTCTGAACAGCACAAACTGCACTATAATGGATCTCTGAACAGCACAAACTGCACTATAATGGATCTCTGACCACCACAAACTGTACTATAATGGATCTCTGACCACCACAAACTGTACTATAATGGATCTCTGAACAGCACAACCTGTACTATAATGGATCTCTGAACAGCACAAACTGTACTATAATGGATCTCTGAACAGCACAAACTGTACTATAATGGATCTCTGAACAGCACAAACTGCACTATAATGGATCGCTGAACAGCACAAACTGTACTATAATGGATCTCTGAACAGCACAAACTGTACTATAATGGATCTCTGAACAGCACAAACTGCACTATAATGGATCTCTGAACAGCACAAACTGTACTATAATGGATCTCTGAACACCACAAACTGTACTATAATGGATCTCTGAACAGCACAAACTGCACTATAATGGATCTCTGAACAGCACAAACTGTACTATAATGGATCTCTGACCACCACAAACTGTACTATAATGGATCTCTGAACACCACAAACTGTACTATAATGGATCTCTGACCACCACAAACTGTACTATAATGGATCTCTGAACAGCACAAACTGTACTATAATGGATCTCTGAACAGCACAAACTGCACTATAATGGATCTCTGAACAGCACAAACTGTACTATAATGGATCTCTGAACAGCACAAACTGTACTATAATGGATCTCTGAACAGCACAAACTGTACTATAATGGATCTCTGAACAGCACAAACTGCACTATAATGGATCTCTGAACAGCACAAACTGTACTATAATGGATCTCTGAACAGCACAAACTGCACTATAATGGATCTCTGAACAGCACAAACTGTACTATAATGGATCTCTGAACAGCACAAACTGCACTATAATGGATCTCTGAACAGCACAACCTGTACTATAATGGATCTCTGACCACCACAACCTGTACTATAATGGTACTATGAACAGCACAACCTGTACTAGAATGGATCTCTGAACATCACAACGATACACACATGCAATACAAAGTAATATAGGGTTTCACAACAAACATGTTGCTACACAGTGTCTGAGACAAATGGAATAGAGAAATATCTATCACGTTTTGATATTCACAGGAAACTCTTTACAGATGGGCTGGTGAACATGTACTCCAGTTTGTTCATGAGACACTTAACATCCTATTCTGATCGCTATAACAACGATATGGTACAGGAATGTCTAACTTTGAGAGGCTAAAAACTTGCCTTATTACATCACATGTCACAATGGCATGCTCTCGCTGTGCACAAAGACAACTGTCTCTTAAACTCACTTCAGTCACAATTTGAAAGTCCAGGAGAAAAATAGAGGACCATTACCTTAAAAGGATACTTCAGAATTTGGTAATGAGACCTTGACTTCCACAGAGGCAATTGAACTTGTGGATACCATTTTTCTGTCTCTTCGTCCAGTATGAAGGAAGTTAGAGGTAGTTTAGTGAGCCAATGCTAGCTAGCGTTAGCGCAATGACTGGAAGTCTATGGGTATCTACTAGCATGCTAGCAGATACCCATAGGCTTACACTAGCACTAGTTAATCAACTTCCTTCAAACTTCACACAGAGACATAATGGTATCCATGAGTTCATCTGACTTTGGGGTAGTAGACAAAGTCAAAATCCCAAAGTGTCCCTTTAACCCCACAGACAGGATTTAAAATTGCTCTTAAAATACTATTTAGGATCCACAGAAACAAGCTGTTCTGAAAAAACATGTTTGTGTCATTCGTCTGATCATTTTTGACAAAGATCATGTTAGTTATTAAACCACTCTAAATCGGGTCATAATTACATTTTTCTGCTTCCGAGACAGCTGATACCCTGCAGTCATACTCTATTCTCTGCTTCCGAGACAGCTGATACCCTGCAGTCATACTCTATTCTCTGCTTCCGAGCCAGCTGATACCCGGCCGTCATACTCTACTCTCTGCTTCCGAGCCTGCTGATACCCTGCCGTCATACTCTACTCTACTCTCTGCTTCTGAGCCAGCTGATACCCTCGGCCAATTTAGAAATGATTGCTTGCTGCGTACTTGATGACCAGAAACTAATTTGCCACCACTTCGTAGAGCCAGAGTAAATTTAGAACAGCACAAAGTAATCAACGTGGGGATTGAGAATATAGATGACTAGCTGGTTGGGACTCAGTGACCTCGTAGCTTGGGGGTTAAAAAGGCCTTCGCTGCCCTTCAAAGCCTGGAGTAGAATAGGTAGTTCTAATGATCCAGAATATGAATCAACATCACATACCATTTGAACCTGATAGATAGAGTACAAACAGACCCTCTGATTAGCCTTCTGGTTTGTAAGGATCTGCTATCTGCCGTTCAAAATGAATTAGGTCAAGGTCTGTCTTCCCTGTTAACAGTCTAACGGAATATGAATGCCACCAGTATTTGACGATGAAAGGTGCCAATAAATATTGACTTTTTTTTTGCGATTCGCTATTTCGCTCCTTCTTTCTTCTTTGTGTCTTTCTCTCCATTTGGACACTGTTAAAGCTGTGTTTTTTTGTAATTTCTAAATAATAAATGAAAAATATATTTCAAGTATTGGAAAGGATACTGAACAAAAATAGAAACACGCCATGTAAAGTGTTGATCCCATGTTTCATGATGTGAAATAAAAGATCCCAGAAATGTTCCATTCGCACAAAAAGCTTCTTCACCTGCGAGATCATCTGAGACAACTAAAGAATTTCTGCACAAACTGTCATAAACCGTTTCAGGGAAGCTCATCCGCATGCTTTCACCAGTGTCTTGACATGACTGCAGTTTGGAGTCGTAACCGAATTCAGTGGGCAAATGCTCACCTTCGATGACCACTGGCACGTTGGAGAAGTGTTCTCTTCGTGGATGAATCCTGGTTTCGTCTGTACCGGGTAGATGGCAGACAACTTGTATGGCGTCTTGTGGGCGAGCAGTTTTCTGATAACAACGTTGTGAACAGAGTGCCCCATGGTGGCAGTATGGTATGGGTAAAAGCTCTGACGAAGGCCGTGAGGCCGATACGTAAGCTTATTAAATATCAGTGATACTATCAAGAGCAGTGTGTGATTTCTTAATTCCTTCATCTTGTTCAATTGTTGCCATGCACCTACACATTAGATAGCTCAGATGTGCGAGATTCTTTTGAATTTGGTATGGGTAGGCATAAGCTATGAGCAACGAACACAATTGCATTTTATCAATGGCAATTTAAATGCACAGAGATATCATGACAAGATCCTGAGGCCCATTGTCGTGCCATTCATCCGCTGCCATCACCTCATGGTTCAGCATGATAATGCACGGCCCCATGTCACAAGGATCTGTACACAATTCCTGGAAGCTAAAAATATCCCAGTTCTTCCATGGCCTGTATACTCAGCTGACATGTCACCCATTGAGCATGTTTGGGATGCTCTGGATCAACATGTACAACAGCGTGTTCCAGTTCCCGCCAATATCCAGCAACTTCGTACAGACATAGAAGAGGAGAAGGACAACATTCTACAGGTCACAATCAGCAGCCTGATCAACTCTATAGGAAGGAGATGTGTCACGCTGCATGAGGCAAATGGTGGTCACACCAGATACTGACAGGTTTTCTGATCCATGCCCCTACCTTTTTTTTTACGGTATCTGTCCCCAACAGTCATGTGAAATCCATAGATTGGGGGCTAATTTATTTATTGAAATTGACTGATTTCCTTATATGAACTGTGAAATGTTAAAAATCGTTGTATGTTGCGTTTATATTTTTTTGTTCAGTGAGATAGTAGTTACAAAAATAAGATGTTGTAATTATTTCATTCAAGTCAGAGTTGTTATTGAGAGGCCATTTTAAAGTAACAATTGTGAGTACAACCATCTCCAATCCAATACAGAGACTTGCAATGTATTGATTTCTCCACAGACAGAAGCCCTAAATTGTTGCAACAGAATGCAGTCTCTTGGGCCTTCTCTTAGGCCTTCTCATAGGCCTCATGTTGAGCCTTCTCTTAGGCCTGCTCTTGGGCTGTCTCTTAGGCCTTCTCTTAGGCCATATGTTGGGCTTTCTTTAGGCCTTCTCTTAGGCCTTCTCTTGGGCCTTCTGTTGGGCCTTCTCTTAGGCCTTCTCTTGGGCCTTTTCTTGGGCCTTCTGTTGGGTCTTCTCTTAGGCCTTCTCTTGGGCTTCTCTTAGGCCTTATGTTGGGCAGTCTGTTAGGCCTTCTCATAGGCATTATGTTGAGCTCTCTTAGGCATTCTCTTAGGCCTTATGTTGGGCTTTCTCTTAGGCCTTCTCTTAGGCCTTCTCTTAGGCCTTCTGTTGGGCCTTCTCTTAGGCCTTCTGTTGGGCCTTCTCTTAGGCCTTCTCTTGGGCCTTCTCTTAGGCCTTCTCTTAGGTCTTCTCTTGGGCCTTCTGTTGGGCCTTCTCTTGGGCCTTCTCTTAGGCCTTCTCTTGGGCCTTCTCTTAGGCCTTCTCTTAGGCCTTCTCTTGGGCCTTCTCTTAGGCCTTCTCTTAGGCAGTCTCTTAGGCCTTATCTTGGGCCTTCTCTTAGGCCTTCTCTTGGGCCTTCTCTTAGGCAGTCTCTTAGGCAGTCTCTTGGCTCTTCTGTTGAGCCTTTTGTTGGGCCTTCTCTTAGGCCTTTTCTTAAGCAGTCTCTTAGGACTTCTCTTGTGCCTTCTCTTAGGCCTTCTCTTAGGCCTCATCTTGGGCCTTCTCTTAGGCCTTCTCTTGGGTTTTCTCTTGGTCGGGTTGTTTTTGTTAAAAATAATGTCTTCTCAATAACTTACCTTGTTAAACGAGGGCTATAAATAAATAGTTCAGAGACCAGTGCTTATTGTGTCTGTCTCCGTGAGTGTTTTCCTCGGACTGGGCAAACTTTTCAGATACTCCAGATGTCTTCTGGTCTCAGCCTGGTTCTGTCTCACGTAGTAGACCACATAAACAATGACCATGAAGAACCACACGAACATGGTCACCAGCATGGCTACATCCGTTGTCTTCCTCTGGAGACGACAGAAGTTTACCCCAGAGTTAAGCAGCTTAACCAGGGGTTGACCGGAGTGCTCTGCTGCCCCTCCTGGATCCTCCCAGCGACTCCCCTC
>NC_048571.1:80239795-80249795 GCF_013265735.2 Oncorhynchus mykiss | reverse complement strand
TGACAGCCTAGAAACAGTGGGTTAACTGCCTTGTTCAGGGGTAGAACAACATATTTTTCACCTTGTCAGCTCTGGGATTTGATCTAGCAACCTTTCGGGTACTGGAGCAACGCTCTAACCACTAGACTACCTGCCACCTCTACACTCTAACCACTAGGCTACCTGCCACCTCTACACTCTAACCACTAGGCTACCTGCCACCTCTACACTCTAACCACTAGGCTACCTGCCACCTCTACACTCTAACCACTAGGCTACCTGCCACCTCTACACTCTAACCACTAGACTACCTGCCACCTCTACACTCTAACCACTAGGCTACCTGCCACCTCTACACTCTAACCACTAGGCTACCTGCCACCTCTACACTCTAACCACTAGACTACCTGCCACCTCTACACTCTAACCACTAGACTACCTGCCACCTCTACACTCTAACCACTAGACTACCTGCCACCTCTACACTCTAACCACTAGACTACCTGCCACCTCTACACTCTAACCACTAGACTACCTGCCACCTCTACACTCTAACCACTAGGCTACCTGCCACCTCTACACTCTAACCACTAGACTACCTGCCACCTCTACACTCTAACCACTAGGCTACCTGCCACCTCTACACTCTAACCACTAGACTACCTGCCACCTCTACACTCTAACCACTAGGCTACCTGCCACCTCTACACTCTAACCACTAGGATACCTGCCACCTCTACACTCTAACCACTAGGCTACCTGCCACCTCTACACTCTAACCACTAGGCTACCTGCCACCTCTACACTCTAACCACTAGGCTACCTGCCTCCCCATTACTGACAGGTGTAGTATAAAATTGAGCACACAGCAATGTAATCTCCAAAAACAAACATTGGCAGTAGGATAGCCCATACTGAAATGATCAGTGACTTTCAGCATTGCACCGTCATGAGATGCCACCTTTCCAACAAGTCAGTTCGTCAAATTTATGCCCTGCTAGAGCTGCCCTGGTCAACTGTAAGTGCTGTTATTTTGAAGTGGAAATGCCTAGGAGCAACAATGACTCAGCCGTGAAGTGGTAGGCCACACAAGCTTACAGAAAAGGACCGCTGAGTGCTGAAACTCGTAGAGCTTGGTTGCAACACTCACTACCAAGTTCCAAACTGCCTCTGTAAGCAACGTCAGCACAAAAACAGTTTGTCGGGAGCTTCATGAAATGGTTTTCCATTGCTAAACATCCAAGCCTAAGATCACGCTTCACCATCTGGCAGTCGGACAGACAAATCTGAGTTTGGCGGATGCCAGGAGAACGCTACCTGTCTCAATGCATAGTGCCAGCTGTACATTTTGGTGGAGGAGGAATAATGGCCTGGGCATGATTTACATGGTTCGAGCTAGGCCCCTTAGTTCCAGTGAAGGGAAATCTTAACGCTGCAGCATGCAATGACATTCTAGACGATTCTGTGCTTCCAACTTTGTGGAAACATTTTTGGGAAGGCCCTTTCTTGTTTCAGCATGACAATGCCCCCGTGCACAAAGCGAGGTCCATACACAAATGGTTTGTCGAGATCAGTGTGAAAGAACTTGACTGGCCTGCACAGAGTCCTGACCTAAACCCCATCAAACATCTTCGGGATGAATTGGAACGCCGACTGCGAGCCAGGCCTAATCGACAAACATCAGTGGCCGACCTCACTTATGCTCTTGTGAATGGAAATAAGTCCCTGGAGCAATGTTCCAACATCTAGTGGAAAGCCTTCCCAGAAGAGTGGAGGCTGTTATAGCAGCAATGTTCCAACATCTAGTGGAAAGCCTTCCCAGAAGAGTGGAGGCTGTTATAGCAGCAATGTTCCAAACATCTAGTGGAAAGCCTTCCCAGGAGAGTGGAGGCTGTTATAGCAGCAATGTTCCAACATCTAGTGGAAAGCCTTCCCAGAAGAGTGGAGGCTGTTATAGCAGCAATGTTCCAACATCTAGTGGAAAGCCTTCCCAGAAGAGTGGAGGCTGTTATAGCAGCAATGTTCCAACATCTAGTGGAAAGCCTTCCCAGAAGAGTGGAGGCTGTTATAGCAGCAATGTTCCAAACATCTAGTGGAAAGCCTTCCCAGGAGAGTGGAGGCTGTTATAGCAGCAATGTTCCAACATCTAGTGGAAAGCCTTCCCAGAAGAGTGGAGGCTGTTATAGCAGCAATGTTCCAACATCTAGTGGAAAGCCTTCCCAGAAGAGTGGAGGCTGTTATAGCAGCAATGTTCCAACATCTAGTGGAAAGCCTTCCCAGAAGAGTGGAGGCTGTTATAGCAGCAATGTTCCAACATCTAGTGGAAAGCCTTCCCAGAAGAGTGGAGGCTGTTATAGCAGCAATGTTCCAACATCTAGTGGAAAGCCTTCCCAGAAGAGTGGAGTCTGTTATAGCAGCAATGTTCCAACATCTAGTGGAAAGCCTTCCCAGAAGAGTGGAGGCTGTTATAGCAGCAATGTTCCAACATCTAGTGGAAAGCCTTCCCAGAAGAGTGGAGGCTGTTATAGCAGCAATGTTCCAACATCTAGTGGAAAGCCTTCCCAGAAGAGTGGAGGCTGTTATAGCAGCAATGTTCCAACATCTAGTGGAAAGCCTTCCCAGAAGAGTGGAGGCTGTTATAGCAGCAATGTTCCAACATCTAGTGGAAAGCCTTCCCAGAAGAGTGGAGGCTGTTATAGCAGCAATGTTCCAACATCTAGTGGAAAGCCTTCCCAGGAGAGTGGAGGCTGTTATAGCAGCAATGTTCCAACATCTAGTGGAAAGCCTTCCCAGAAGAGTGGAGGCTGTTATAGCAGCAATGTTCCAACATCTAGTGGAAAGCCTTCCCAGGAGAGTGGAGGCTGTTATAGCAGCAATGTTCCAACATCTAGTGGAAAGCCTTCCCAGAAGAGTGGAGGCTGTTATAACATCAATGTTCCAACATCTAGTGGAAAGCCTTCCCAGAAGAGTAGAGACTGTTATAGTAGCAAATGGGGAACCAACTCCATACTAATGCCCATGGTTTTGGAATTAGATGTTCGACGATCAGGTGTCCACGTACTCTTGGTCATGTAGTGTACAATCTTTATGAGGATTGTTTGCTGCAGTTGTTCGAGAGATGTCCAGTTTACAGCCGAACATGCAACATAGAGAAGACCAGCAAGGGCACCCTCAGCATCATGTAGACTTGCACTCGCTGTGAGCATTCCTGTAAATGGAACAGGGTTGGTGACATTTGACCTAGTTAAAGTCCCAATTCACCTTGATAACCTAACCTGGTGGAACCTGCCTGATCGCTGTGTTCATCATTCTATTTCACATTAAATATCATAATATCTGAAGTGGAATAGAAAGGTGTATGCAGTGATCAGGTTGTTTTCACCAGGCTAATCATAACTACCATTGATGATGTAATCAGTGCTCTGTGTGTGTGTTTGTGTGTGATGACCAGTATATTTGAGGAGGGTTCAGGAGCTGATCTACGCTTAGAACATTGACTGTGTGTAACATGTATGGAGCCAGAACATGGAGACTGCAAGATGATGGGATGAAGTCCAGACTGACAGACAGGCTTGATACTGATGTCTCTGAATGGAGAGAGACCTGGCACTCTGACAGACAGGCTTGATACTGATGTCTCTGAATGGAGAAAGACCTGGCACTCTGACAGACAGGCTTGATACTGATGTCTCTGAATGGAGAGAGACCTGGCACTCTGACAGACAGGCTTGATACTGATGCCTCTGAATGGAGAGAGACCTGGCACTCTGACAGACAGATACTGATGTCTCTGAATGGAGAGAAACCTGGCACTCTGACAGACAGGCTTGATACTGATGTCTCTGCATGGAGAGAGACCTGGCACTCTGACAGACAGGCTTGATACTGATGTCTCTGAATGGAGAGAGACCTGGCACTCTGACAGACAGGCTTAATACTGATGTCTCTGAATGGAGAGAGACCTGGCACTCTGACAGACAGGCTTGATACTGATGTCTCTGAATGGAGAGAGACCTGGCACTCTGACAGACAGGCTTAATACTGATGTCTCTGAATGGAGAGAGACCTGGCACTCTGACAGACAGGCTTGATACTGATGTCTCTGAATGGAGAGAGAGCTAGCACTCTGACAGACAGGCTTAATACTGATGTCTCTGAATGGAGAGAGAGCTAGCACTCTACATTAAAATATTACTCAACACAACTTTTACTTGTATTGTCTTTTTTGGGGGGAGGGAGAAACCCTGTGTATTCTGCACCAGGATCAGGGAACTTCTGTTGTATACGGGACACCACACAGTAAGGTATGACCACTCTGACATGTTTGATAAGGTAGCCCCATTGCCAGCAGACAAAATGCTGACAGGCTCAGTATCTGTATCGTCTGGGAAGGACTATGAAAAGTGAAAGGTGAACATTGTCATATTAGCAGAACACTTCTTCTATGGTATTATGTAAAGGGTTGATTATTTTACATGGACCTGTTACTACATTTGAAAGTTATCAGAACACTTAGTTTAGAATTATCTACATAAATTCAGCAGTTACATTCTTCTCATATTGCTCTGTAGGCTACTGACCTATTCAAGGCTTCCTCCAGCATCTCACCATACATCAAATCAAATCACATTTTATTGGTCACGTGTCGAAAACAACAGGTGTCGACCTTACAGTGAAATGCTTATTTACGAGCCCCTAACCAACAGTGCAGTTTCAAATAATACGGATAAGAATAAGAGATAAAAGTAACAAGTAATTAAAGAGCAACAGTAAAAAATAACAATATACAGATGAAGTCAGAAGTTTACATACACCTTAGCCAAATACATTTAAATTCAGTTTTTTCACAATTCCTGACATTTAATCATGGTAAAAAAATCCCTATTTTTGATCAGTTAGGATCACCACTTTATTTTAAGAATGTGAAATGTCAGAATAATAGTAGAGAGAATGATTTATTTCAGCTTTTATTTTTTTCATTACATTCCCAGTGGGTCAGAAGTTTACATACACTCAATTAGTGTTTGGTAGCATTGCATTTAAATTGTTTAACTTGGGTCAAACGTTTCGGGTAGCCTTCCACAAGCTTCCCATAATAAGTTGGGTGAATTTTGTCCCATTCCTCCTGACAGAGCTGGTGTAACTGAGTCAGGTTTGTAGGCCTCCTTGCTCGCTTTTTAAGTTCTGCCCACACATTTTCTATAGGATTGTGGTCAGGGTTTTTGGCCATGGCCACTCCAATACTTTAACTTTGTTTTCCTTAAGCCATTTTGCCACAACTTTGGAAGTATGCTTGGGGTCATTGTCCATTTGGAAGACCCATTTGCGACCAAGCTTTAACTTCCTGACTGATGTCTTGAGATGTTGCTTCAATATATCCACATAATTTTCATGCCTCATGATGCCATCTATTTTGTGAAGTGCACCAGTCCCTCCTGCAGCAAAGCACCCCCACAACATTATGCTGACACCCCCGTGCTTCACGGTTGGGATGGTGATCTTCAGCTTGCAAGCCTCCCCCTTTCTCCTCCAAACATAACAATGGTCAATATATCCAAACAGTTCTATTTTTGTTTCATCAGACCAGAGAACATTTCTCCAAAAAGTATGATCTTTGTGCCCATGTGCAGATGCAAACCATAGTCTGGCTTTTTTATGGTGGTTTTGGAGCAGTGGCTTTTTGCTTGCTGAGTGGCCTTTCAGGTAATGTCAATATAGGAGTCATTTTACTGTGGTCATAGATACTTTTGTACCTGTTTCCTCCAGCATCTTCACAAGGTTCTTTGCTGTTGTTCTGGGATTGATTTGCACTTTTGGCACCAAAGTACGTTTATCTCTAGGAGACAGAACGCGTCTCCTTCCTGAGCGGTATGGCGGCTGCGTGGTCCCATGGTGTTTAGACTTGCGTACTATTGTTTGTACAGATGAACGATGAACCAGACTTGTGGAGGTCTTCAATTTGTTTCTGAGGTCTTGGCTGATTTCTTTTGATTTCCCCATGATGTTAAGCAAAGAGTCTCTGAGTTTGAAGGTTGGCCTTGAAATATATCCACAGGTACACCTCCAATTGACTCAAATGAGGTCAATTAGCCTATCAGAAGCTCCTAAAGCCATGACATCGTTTTCTGAAATTTTCCAAGCTGTTTATAGGCACAGTCAACTTCGTGCATGGAAACTTGTGACCCACTGGAATTGTGATACAGTGAATTATAAGTTAAATAATCTGTCTGTAAGCAATTGTTGGAAAAAATGACTTGTGTCATGCACAAAGTAGATGTCCTAACCGACTTGCCAAAACTATGGTTTGTTAACAAGACATTTGTGGAGTGGTTGAAAAACGAGTTTTAATGACTCCAACCTAAGTGTATGTAAACTTCTGACTTCAACTGTATACAGGGGGGTGCCGGTACAGAGTCAATGTGCAGGGGGCACCATTTAGTTGAGGTAGTATGTACATGTAAGTAGAGTTAATTAAAGTGACTATGCATAGATGACAACAGAGAGTGACAGTGGTGTGGAGAGGGCAGGGGGGGGAGGCAATGCAAATAGTCTGGGTAACCATTTCACTAGTTATTGAACTCAACCTGCAGGAGGATTGTTTGTTGTGATTGAGTCGGGGGAAACCCCTACGGGCAAGGTTCTGACAGATGGGTGTGTCTTGGTGGTTGCAGGGACACACCCACATCAAACCACACCCTCAAGCTAACTCAAGTTTGGCTTCTGTTATGGCCGCCAGCATTCCTTGAGGATCCAGAATCCAACAGACGTGAATCTCAAATATGTATTATTAACTTGTAGATTCCATTTGAAATCAACCAAACCCTAGGTCTATTCTAATTTCTGTTTGTAGTTGAATCCTGGGATGAATTTAAACAATAGCTGTCGATGACTTCCAAAATGCCATATAGGCCTAAATAAATAAAGTATGGCTACTTTTAATTTGATCTGTTGAACCTACCCTTTGGAATGACTTATTTAGCAACAATGAATCTATTAAGTGGAGATTTCTCAACAATCAATCTCACACTAGCTCATAAGTTGTATTCAGGGACAAATAGCTAGGCTGGGCCTGGTTAAAACCCAGGATGGGAGACTGAAGAGATACCAGTAGATAGAACAACTGTCCAGCCTATAGTTTTTTTCTTATCATGGATATTACATTGATGATCTGACATTGTTTCAAAAGGTACAAATTCAACATATTTTACATAAGATTTTTATACAAGATGTTGAAAATTGGTTACTATGATGACATAATCCTGTGAATTAAATGTTATCTTCAAAACGGTACAAATGTATGACTTTTTTTCAAATCCAATTGACATCTATTTTCCAAATAGATTCCATGTCGCAATACTTTGACACATTACATTGAAACAACATTGATTTAACCCGTTTGTGCCCAGTCAACCTCTCTCCCTCCCTCCCACACACATCTGACAAACATGACATTTCAGTAATTTACTCTCATTTATCTATTATTCTATCAATCTCCCCACAGATCATCCTTAATCATGTTAGTGAGGATACATCTCAGTGTTTATAGTAGCCAGAGACATTAGGGTCTGCATCCCAAATGGCCCCCTATTCCCTATATAGTGTTCTACTGTTGACTAAGGCCCTGGTTAGTACACTATACAGGAAATAGGGGGCCATTTGAGACTCAATCAGATGGATGTCTGAGTAACACTGCTGATTCACTATAACAGACCAACACATCAATCCTCCCTCACCGTGTCAATAAGAACACAGCTGGAAGAGACACAGAGCATGGGTTGTGTCGCCCTATGGGACTTCCAATTACAGCCGGTTGTGATACAGCCTGGAATCAAACCAGGGTCTGTAGTAACGCCTATAGCACTGAGATGCAGTGCCTTAGACCACAGCGCCACTCGGAAGCCCCATGACATGTGTTAGGTCGGTTTGGAGCTATCTATTGTCACAGCTGGAAGGGACACAGACAGACACAGCCTGGGCTGGGGACTGATCTGGGGACTGGGCTGGGGACTGAGCTGGGTTGGAGATAGCCTATCACTATGTTTCAAACCAACCACTGATGTGCATGGCCAAAGAGCTATTTTCATGTGTGTGGTAGAAGCATATACCAGAAAAGTACCTCATACCTACGGTAAAATATGGTGGTGACTTTATGGGGCTACTCTGCTTCCACTCGTCCTGGGGCTCTTGTTAACGTCAAAGGCATCATAAACTTTACAAACTTTACAAAGTACCAGGATAATTTGATCCAAAAACCTTGTTGCCTCTGCCTGGAGGCTGACTCCTGGCCACAAATGGATCTTCCAGCAAGACAGAAAGCACAAATCAAAATCCACAACAACAAAAACAAAATGTATTGACCACAAAATCAACATTTTTAATTGGTTTTAATTGAAGAGGACAGTGCATTTGCGCAGACAAATGATATTAAGGATCTGGAAAGATCCCTCCCAATGTGTTCTCCAATCTCATAAAGCATTGTTAAAAAGGCTCAGAATCATTATCCAAGGGCACAAGGGGAGGGTGTTAGGAGCAGCAGGTAGCCTGGCGGTTAGGAGTTTTGGGCCAGTAACCGAAAGGTTTCTGCGTCTAATCCCAGTGCTGACAAGGTAAAAAATCTGTTGTTCTTCCACTGAGTAAGGCAGTTAACCCACTGGTTCCCTGGGTGCCGATGACGTCAATGAAGGCAGCCGCCTGCACCTCAATGATTCAGAGGGGTTGTGTTAAATGTGGAACTGACTAGGTATCCCTCATCTCTAGAATTATTGAAAACAGGGGTGCCAATAAGTTTCAACCTTATAGTTTTATACTATAGTTTTTTACTATAGTTAAACTAATATTTTTCTCTGAGCAAATGTATTAGTATAAAATATATATATTTTTTAATTGTTGCATACAAAATATCTCAGCATTATTTATTTTATACAGTCTTTTTTTGATTATCTTTATCAATAATGATGGACCTGACTGTATAACGTGGTTATCCCATTATCAGGCCTAGCCTGGTCTGTACATGTATTGTCTTGCCCAGCCAGGGAAAGCAATCTATACTGTAGCTAGACTCCTCTGAAACGTGGGTGATTGTCTAGAAGTATACATTAATCCAACGAATCGTTAAATATATAGTTAAATATAGTTTATTAAACCCATGAGTCCTGGTTAGAATCTGCTGGTCCAGCAAGGAGACAAACTATCGGTAAAACCACAACACTATCTTAGACTCCTCAGTCAGAATGTGATGGATGACTGCAGGAGAAATATATTTGTGTGTTAAGCTCATGATTGAAAACAGCCTGGGTTGTATATCTGCTGGCTCAGGCATTAACTATGATAGCAAGACTCCTCAGTCAGAATCACATGAGCGACTGCAGGAGAATATAGTCCATGATGTAGGGCGGCAGGTAGCCTAGTGGTTAGAGCATTGGGCCAGGCGGCAGGTAGCCTAGTGGTTAGAGCATTGGGCCAGGTGGCAGGTAGCCTAGTGGTTAGAGCATTGGGCCAGGCGGCAGGTAGCCTAGTGGTTAGAGCATTGGGCCAGGCGGCAGGTAGCCTAGTGGTTAGAGCATTGGGCCAGGCGGCAGGTAGCCTAGTGGTTAGAGCATTGGGCCAGGCGGCAGGTAGCCTAGTGGTTAGAGCATTGGGCCAGGCGGCAGGTAGCCTAGTGGTTAGAGCATTGGGCCAGGCGGCAGGTAGCCTAGTGGTTAGAGCATTGGGCCAGGCGGCAGGTAGCCTAGTGGTTAGAGCATTGGGCCAGGCGGCAGGTAGCCTAGTGGTTAGAGCATTGGGCCAGGCGGCAGGTAGCCTAGTGGTTAGAGCATTGGGCCAGGCGGCAGGTAGCCTAGTGGTTAGAGCATTGGGCCAGGCGGCAGGTAGCCTAGTGGTTAGAGCATTGGGCCAGGCAGCAGGTAGCCTAGTGGTTAGAGCATTGGGCCAGTAACTGGAAGGTTGGTGGATTGAATCCCCGAGCTGACAAGGTAAACATCTGTAATTCTGCCCCTGACCAAGGCATTTAACCCACTAGGCT